>NC_056737.1:1387672835-1387805335 GCF_019279795.1 Protopterus annectens
GATCTCCCTGAAATATTGCCCTTATCCTTCTGTCCCCAGCAGCAACTGTTCTGCCTTGTAACAAAGTTATCCATCCTGTCAAGGCCTAAACCCAGGGCCCTATACACCATAGTCAGAGCAATGTACCACTATACCAGTGGTTCCCAAAATGTTTTGATTCTCAGCTCCCTTGTTGAATCCAGGTTTTACTGAAATAAGCCTATACAAAGTTTACTTATAACTAACTATATGGTGTCTGATATACAACTACTACATAAAAGCCATCTATTCCAAAAAGTAAGAAAATTATGCTCCTTAGGGCCCTCTGGTATGACTTTTAAAGGCTAGTGCTATGATTTCTCATGTTCATAAATTGACCAGAATGCATAACCATGAAAAATGGCATTATTTTACACTAAAAAAGACACGCATCTGGAATGCTTCTCTCCGGGCCTCCTCTGAAACATGGCTTTGTTTCAAGTCAGACTTCCCAGTTAACATGTTAAATAAATAAAATAAAATAAATAAAAAGAAATAACTGCTAAAATATTATTGTTGCAGTTTGCCAATATTAAAACATGTTCTAAGTATGCTAGTTGCTCATGAGGACTGCAAACATACTGAGATTTAACAGAATTACACCAAATTTTACCATAAATTGTATTTCTTATGCTTAGTGTTAATATAGAACCATGGGTGATATCTTTCTGGATACTACTACCATTCCTAAGGTTCCATACCCCCCACAAACACACACTCGGTCTCCAGAATTCATCCTTTTCTTTATTAACATCTACCAACAGGCTTCTGTATTTGCAAAACTGAAACATGATTATTGCAAAGTAAAACTAGTATCTACCCCAAATTGTTTGCGCTGCCTGCAGTCCAGTACTGCTGTTTTTCAAGTCCAAACTCATGCCGCTCATCCAGTAATTTTTTAATATTTTTTTCATTTATTTTAGCTCACTGACTAATATTTTTTAGATATCCTCTTTAGTGAGCCACTTGTAAACAAGCTACTTAGTAAGAAGCATTTGAGATTCACATATAAGTCACTGCTAATTAACTCACCATGTAGGAGAGTTGTGAAGTTTCATTATGATTAACATCATTTGTTTTACTTTTTCTCATTACACTCAAACTTTTTAAAGTCACATTATCTGCAAGCATAGGGTATGTACATGATGGCATGCATGTAACCAGCTGGGGAGGTAGAGGGCGGATAGCAAATACATTAAAATAAAATCTCTACTCTCATTAAGTTAAAATCCTTTGTACTGCATAAATAACCACTAAAACTCTATACCACAGTGACAAAGAACAGTACTTCAAGGTGACTTAGATTTGATAGCTAACACTATCTAGATATTGCAGTGTCACACTATATGGTCTACATTCACATTTTCAGCTCCATCAGTGAAAGGCAAACGTTAAGGTCCTTGGAATTTTAATATGTACCCATGTGAAGACTGAGTGCAACATTAATGGAGAGTGCAGTTCATGTGCAACAGACTTTGCAGAAAGGTGTTTTGAAATCTCTTACTGCCACCTATGATATCACGGTGTCTTATATGCCTTTAGTCACTGTTCTTATACTCTGTAGACATCACTTTATGCTGCCTTGGGAGAAAAGAGAGTGCTGCTGTTCACATGTTATCTAGGATAGTCAACAGTTACATGTTAATTTTTCCTAATATTTGAAAAAAAATACTTTCACCACACCTTGAAGTTCTCAGCAACAAATTTTCTCTCTTTTTATTTTAAGTTGTTATACCTCAGAAAGGCTTGATCTAGACTTGTTTACTGTAATTTCATTTTTTAACCAAGGTTGATTATTTAAATGCATGTTGTGAACCAATAAGATGACATTAGGAAAGCAAAACAATTACTGTCATCTGCTCTTTCCTTTTGGTTACAGTTGAAGCAATGCTACTTGCCACTTTATTACAGCCTAGCAAGAACATCATTTGTTCTTTCTCAGTGATTCTGTTTCATTAGGTTTGTTTCTTCCTCCAAAAAAAACCTCTTCAGATGAATTTAAAAGTTAACTTTTGAAACTCTTGCTGATGCACTTGTTTTTCTTCAGGCATAATTCCAGGTTAAGCTTTCCAGTAAATGTGAAGCTGGTCACCTGTGACTGGCATGCAATAATTAAAAAGATAATTTTTTTACACTGTACCTAGGTTTATGACCATTTATTGTGTCTTTAGCTAGAATATTTAGACTGATCACTGTGTGAGGTGTCTTTAGAACCTAAGTTGTGCCCCGCCAACACTGCTGTCCCTGAAGGGACTGTCAGTAGACCAGCACTTGTGTGCTGCAGAGGAGATGGCACCTCATCTCCTATCCCTTCAATGACAGGACTTATGATTGGATTTTTGGTGGAGGCTACTAGAAAATCCCTCCATTTAGATTGTCTGTATGGGACTGGGTTGCTGCCAGTTAGTGGATCAGTGGATTCCCCTCCTCTGGATTTAAAAGGACTGAGGTGCAGAGTAAGCCCCCTGATACCAGCCTACAGCCCTTTGCTCCTTCTCAGCTTCGCTGAATTCTCTGCTAATGCCAGTAATTGGCTGTAAGTGTCCTTCCATAAATGTGATGGTCAATGCAATGTGGGTATAAAGACTTGTGCAAAAATTGTCCATTCGACTGCAGTACTAACCCGTCCCCCCCTCAAAAAAAAAGTGCAGAGTGTTATAGAGTACAGTACACACATTCAGATTTAGTAAAGTCTGTGTAACGTTTTGCGCAGCCTCAACTTGTTCCCATGTACCAAGTGCCTGGTATCAATCTACCAGTTTAGGGGACTAACACCCAGGGCAAGCATACAGACACCCTAGAGCTTAGTGCAAAATTATACATGAATACATTGCCCAGGTAGTTTAAAGGAAGGAGAATAACATAGGAAGGTTACACTTGTTTTCTTAGTCGTAGTTCTCCTTAAAACTTTTATCTCGAAAACAGCAGCTGTTTACCTGCCCGCCATGGGGTTATAGTGAACTCCGTGTTAGTCACACAGTGCCAACTAAAATACTTTTCTGTCTATCCTTCAGGTTTTGTCTCCAAATGTCTGTACAGCTGGCAAGGACACGCTGCTCAGGTTTCTTACCCCAAGTCAACATTGTTCTTAAGCATTTTGTAACCAGCTTTCCAGCACCCACACACACTAGAGTGTCTTTAAAAATGTTTGCATTTCTCCTCACTTTATGAAGTTTCTCAAAATTCGGACTTGATCAGTTACTGTGATTTCAAATGCTTCACATAAATTGCAAGTTGCAGAAAAGCCATTGATATCTTAGTGTTGTTAGTACTTTGTGTTATTGTTTTGTTCTCCTGGTCGTGAACTTCCCAGAGCAATTTGTGTGAAAGTTATTCTTGATGGAGTCACAACAATGATGTTTCTCTTGTGTCCTGGTTGTTTGTGATTATATGAAGCACACAGACATACCACGACTGCCAGCTTCACAGACCCAGGCTCCCACTGCCTTCGCAAATCTTGTTATTTTCAATTATGATTTCATATTCTGACAGTAGGCATGTTTTGAGAACAAATTACTGCTAATGTCTGTTAGACATAATACCTGGTTAATCCCCCAAAAGGCTCCATAGTTTGGCTTTGATTATTAAGGTGCGATGAAGGCAGACTGACATGTATGGGCCTGTTTTCACACTTTGGGAAAAATCTGTCTTTTTTTATTCTTCTTTCATAAGAGTTGATATGACTGCAATGTTTAGCTCCATCTCTGTCTATGGTAAGAGTTATAAGACAATAATGTAATATTTTAAAGCAATGCTCTGGCAGTCACTGATGTAGATCATATTGCCATGTCTGTCCTTTATAAGGGGATGCTGCACATCCATCTGGCTTGATGGTGTGGAGGTAGGAGAGTAGAGTCTTTTTTTTTCAGAATACCTGCCTCGCAATAAAGGTGGCGGTGCTGCGGTAGCGTTGTAGCCTCACAGTTAGATGTTGCATGTTCGATTCTTAGTTAGAGTGTCTTCTGTGTGTCGACATGCGTGAATGGGCATTCCTTCGCTGAAGGTTGTGCTTTAGGCCCGGCAAGCCAGCATGTAAAAATCTACTGCCAATCATTAGCGGACTGGAGTTCCGCTGTGGCGACCCCTAACCGGGAAAAGCCGAAAGACAGACCTGCCTCACAATAAATACTAATTGAACTTCCATTTGGATGGAGGAAGTCTTCTATGTTAAAGTGTGCTACAAAGATTCGGAAGAATCCCATCATCCACCCCACCATCACATGAACACATACAGCACTGTTAACATGAGGCAGCTAGAGTTATGGCAGTGATAGAACTGGGTATATCATAGACTGTGCTGTGCTCCGCTATCATTCTCTTAATGTAGAGAAGGGTTTTGTATGCATCCCTAGCTTAATGTAGTTTAATATAAAAACAATGTATATCTTGTCATCTAGAAAAAAAACTTTTTCTCTGCCATCAAAAAGTGTACACTACAATATAGGGCTGTGAGAGTTCTTAAAACATACACATCACAGTATTGTCTTTTTCATGAAATCCTTGTTCATAATTACAACCCCTTTTGTATGGTTTCTAGAAACATCTAATGATATGGTATGGTGGACCCTAAATCCTACTTCAGGACATGTTGCACCATGTTAGTTAAAGTCAATTCCTTCTTTCAAAAAATAATGCTTCTGAAAATGAGAACAGGTGCTTAATAACTGTAAAAGGTATAGTTAATGATTTACAATTTCACGACACTCATACAAATGGAGACTAGTTGCATGACCTCCAAATTTTTTTTTTTTTATTTTTATTTATTTATTTAACATTTGTTGACCAGGAAAGTCCGACTAGGTTCCACAGATCCTGTTTTCAGCAGAGGCCCGGGGAGAAATGCTCCAGAAGCATGTCTTTAGAATGTGGGAGGAAACCTCTTCTATTATAAAAGTTATTACTTTATTAATAGATCAGTCATATATCGCAAAATGGAAAGATTATTGAGAGCTAATTAGTATGCACTTCATGAAAATCTCCTTAACACATAAAAATATGATTGTAAATAACTCCATGTTGTGGTTGCTAAAGGAATTTTGTACTTCACCTATTACACCTAAACATATGGTTTGTTACCCATTAAATATTATTATTAGTTATCGTAACTTTATATTCATGCACCCTAAGTATAGGGAATGGAATTTTATTGTATTCCCTATAATGTATACTCAGGGTATGCTTATGTCATCTACTTCTGAAGGAGCTCATTTAGCTATAGATAATGATCTAAAGTACTGGTATCAGCTGATATCTGATAATAAAGTTAAAAATCTAGATTTCTTAAAACAAGAATTTGATCTAAGAGAAACTTGCTGGTTAGAGGTTCAGATCTTTAGACAACATCTCATTGATAGAATAGATCTAATGTCTATAACAGTTAAAGAATCTATTCCAAAACTGATTGATTACTTGATATTAAATTTACAGCATAAAGTTTCTGATAAAGGTAAACTTTCATATATACATAAAATTATCAGACAAGAAACTTTTACAGTGTAGATTCATACTGGAATTATTTCACCTCTATTAATGGGGACCCACCAACTCAACAAGATAAACAATATATATTGGAATCTGCTTATAGAACTACATCTTCCATTGTCTGGAGACTTTATACATGGAAATTTTACATAGATCTTTTATACACCTTTGATGATGAATAAAATAAATAATAAAGATAATCTATGTAAGAGATGTAATGTAGAAATTAATGCTGACTGGGCTCATATGTTTTATGACTGTATGAAGTTGAAAGAATACTGGAAGTCAATTAATGAATTTTGCAGGCTCTTTTACAGATAATTTCATTATTTCTAAGTCTCTTATATTATTCAACACACCTGTACCTCAATGTGTTAAAAAGATTAAGCTTCCCTTGTTATGGTCTATCCTAGCAGTGGCCAGGAAAATAATAACTAGAAATTGGATTTCAGATACACCTCCTTCGTTCAATGAATTTAAAAATGTTATGAATATAATGTGCCATATGGAAATAAGCACAATTAGAATGCGAACAACTAGAAAAACATCATATTATATTGTATGGGATAATTTACAAAATTTGTTAACAAAATTCTAATTTCAATAGCACGGTATTTTAGTTTAATTAATTGATCTGATTGTAGTGGATGTCTTTGTAAATACTTTAGTTGTTTTGTTGAATATTATAATAATACCTATTTTTAATTACTTGTATAAAATTGTTATGAAATTTCTCTTATATGTTAAAACAATAAACCTGTTTTGAAAAAAAAAAAGAATGTGGGAGGAAACCGGAGTACCCAGAGGAAACCCACACGAACGCAGGGAGAACATGCAAACTCCACACAGAAGGCACCCCAGCTGAGAATTGAACCGGAGAACCTCTTTCTGTGAGGCAACAGCATTAACTGCTGCACCACTGCACCGCCCAAATCACACACCAATGCAGTATGAACACGCACACAAATGCATGGATTCCACCGTACCCAGCAGAAACAAAACGCTCCCCTCCAGAAAAGGCAAGCCAGTCCGGTGGTCCCCTGCCCAAACAACTCTACAACAAAGGAGGGAACTGCTATGGAATAAGGTGAAGTCCCAACACTGGAAAAAAAACCCTTATCAGTCTCAACAAAAAGAAGAGATTCATCACCAAATACTCTAAAGCTAGCTGTGAAAACAGAATTGCAGCACACAGTAATCTACAAGGCCTCCTATAGATATGTAAAGAATCTCCACAGCAATACCAACATGTGCTCTGAGCTACTGCACAATGGGACCTCCTATACTGAAGCCAACAGATATTGCCAATATACAGGCACACAGATTTAGTGGCAACTTTACCCCTCTCCCTACCCCCAAAGGACCAATCATAATACCAGTACACTGCCAGGCACCCAGTAGTACTGCTGCTTGGGTTAAAACACCACTGTCCAAGGCCAAGAATACAGCTATTATTGGACCTGTCAATATCCCTTGGTGTCTAATGCATGAACTACAGAGTGAACTGGCACCTCACCTGTGTACCCTGTTCAATCACAGCCTCACCTCAGGCTTTGTCCCTACTGACTGGTGCACTGCTATAGTTATCTCTCTCCACAAAGGACGGTTGGCTGCAGACCCTGGGAAGTATTGCCCCATTAGCCAGACAAGGCTGTCATGCAAAGCTATGGACTGCATCATGGACCTAAGAAACAGGGATATGGGAATCTCCAGACTCAGGATCTCACACAGTTCGCTTTTGTGAAGGGTAGATCATGCCTGTTCAATCAACCTGGTTGACTTCTTTGAGTCAGTCACCAGAGCTGTGGATGAAGGCAAGGTGGTTCATACAGCCTACCTCAATCTGGCCAAGCCCTTTTATAACATTCCCCACTCAGGAATCATGGACAAACTCACTAAGATATGCATTAACCCCTATAACAGTAGGTGGGTTGCAAACTGTATCACAGATAGAACCCATAGTTTGAAAGTAGCTGACCCCAAGTCGGACTGCCGACCAATCATGAGTAGAGTTCACCAGGGTTCGGTCATGGATCCTCTCCTGTTTGGTATCAACTTCTCTGAAGTCCTCAGGTTTTGTACCCCTCACCTCAGGTTTCATACCCACTGAGTGGCACAGAGCTACATGGGGGGATCCACCTTGGATCCCGGAAACTACCGTCCCATCAGTCTGACAAGCCTTATCTGAAAGGCCATGGAACGTATTATCATGGAACATATAAACAAAGACATCGGCAACCTTCAAACACCGGACCCCACCCAGTTTGGGCTCGTGAAGGGCCGATCTTGTCTCCTGAACCTGATTGACATCTTTAAATCAGTCTCCAGAGCCATGGACAAGGGTAAGGTGGTCCACACAGTCTATCTAGACCTTGCCAAGGCCTTTGACAGCATCCCCCACTCTGGAATTATAGATAAACTTACTAAGCTGGGCATTAATCCCTACATCACCCAATGGGTTGCTAACTGGCTTACTGATAGAACCCACACTGTAAAAGTAGCTGACTCCAAATCCAGCTCCAGACAAATGACAAGTGGAGTACCTCAGGGTTCAGTCCTGGGACCGCTCTTGTTTGGCATCTACTTCTCTGAAGTACAGGCCAATACTAAGGGACTCTAGCTAACAAAGTTTGCAGATAACTGCAAACTGGGAGCCATTACTGAATCCCCAAATGATGTGGATACTCTACAAAAGGGCCTTACAGAAACAGATGCTTGGTGCCAGAGCCATGGGCTCAAGCTCAATGCCAAGAAATGTATAGTTATCCCCTTTGGGAAAAATCATGTATCCGTGAATTACCATATAGGTGGCAGTACACTAAACACCGAAAGTGTGATAAGAGACTTAGGGACACAGGTGGACAGTGGTCTCACCTTCGATAACCACATCGCCACAACAGTCAGGAAATCCTTCTATGTGGCACACCTCATCACTAAGGGCTTTTCATCCAGAAAAAAGGAGGTCATTGTCCCACTATACTCATCCCTCATTAGACCCATTATAGAATACAAAGCCCCATTTGGTATGTACCTCTCAAGACATCTGCAACAACTGGAAAGGCCGCAGAAATACCTCACTAAAAGAATCACAGGCCTAAAGCAGATGCCCTACACTGACCACCTTAAAAAACTCCAGCTATACTCTGTTGCATATTGTCTACTCAGGGGCGATCTCTGCTTAACATACAAGGACATGTCAAACCCAGAGCTGTTGGACATGCTACACTTAAAGAAATCCCAATCCCTCAGAGCCACACACTCCAGGGATCTAAACCTTGTCATCACAATAAACAAAACATGCTGGAGGGATAGGTTCCTGACCCAGAGACTCCCCGGACTCTGGAATAGATTGCCCATACATGTCAAGCAGAGTGCCTCTTTGGCCCTCTTCAAAAGGAACCTTGACGATTGTCTGGGAGAAAGGAAATTCACCCTAGGGATCACGTCAGTCGCCCTGCTAGACAGGGGTCCAGGGAAGTAAATAGTGTGGGAAGAAATAGCCATGGAATTGATAAGGCTAGGCTTGTATAAGCCCTAGGGCTGATAGCCTAGTACCAACCTATGAACCTATGAACCTATGCCAACATGAAGGGATTCTGGCTGACAATGTTTGCAGACAATTGCAAGTTGGGAGCTATTAACTACCCAAGTGATGTTGAAATCCTACAGAAAGGCCTCAATGAGACCAATGACTGGTGTCAGAGCTATGGCCTTAAGCTCAATGTCAAAGAATATGTTGTCATCCCCCTTTGGGATGTCAGGCACTACAGGAATATTACAGCACCAAAATCAGACACCAGTGCGAAAGTGCATACCAACAACCAATTCCACTACAGACACAGTTACATACTGGTAGGTCAGGTGAACAGTAGAGTATACGGACTGTGTGAAGAAATGCATAATAGTTTTCCATCCACACACTAACCCTAGATATAGTTGGCTAATTCTCAGTGTAGTCTGAATCCTGACCATAGTACAAGACACGTCTCAGTCTTCCTCAACAAAGTCATGCAGCCAATAGACCAGCAGTCACTGGAGCAGCATATACAGTCAGATAAAAAAGGAGTCATAACACTTACATCTACCCCCCTCCATACACAGCCCAAATAACATGTACACATGGCAAGTGTACACAATCCTGACAGTCTGTCAACAATGGCTAGACATACACAGACCTCTCAAACATACAGTTCACCACAGAATACAGGCTCAAGATTAATATCTATGACCTCTTCCCTGTACATGTCTGTGGGTCTACTACATCACTGGGATGGTAGGAGGAATGAAGGCAAGAAATAATGATACTAAATATGCCTGAGCCTTATAGTGCATGACATCTGGACAAAGCCTGACATCATTTGGGGACAGAGGCACAAACACAGGCATAGATTAGACATATTGCTATCAGACATTTAGACAGTTGCTGATGTTACTGGGTTTGTTGTAACATATCCTTTATGAGGAATATGAAGTCATTAATACCAATGGATTTTAGTATTTACTGACTGCATTCCCCAGAGTCCCTGACTGATTTTCCAAGGGCAACAACTGTCTGGGGAACAGAAAAAACATAACAGGCAAACATGTGGCCAGTCTGTGGACAGCATGCCAGTGGATAAGTATGTCAGAGACATATCACTGTCAGACGTTAAGTCACTCACTAAATGCATGTCCACACAAACCCTGTCAACCTATCAGCCCACCATGTGTATAAAAGCACTGATGATGACATAGAATCTGTTACAATTCTGGAGATATATCCCCCATGTTGCTGTGCTGTCTCCAAATGTTCTGTCCTGTGAAGTATTCCCACCTACTGTCTGTGAATCTGTAGGCCACCACCTCTGTAATGTCCCTCACACAGGCAAGTAAAAGGGCCAAGGCCCACATGAATGATGCCCCATTTGTTGGAGCTAGCAGCAGTGTTAAGGCCCACAGCACAAAACTATGTGGGAACCTACATAGTTGTAAGGTCTTAGCAATACCTGACATCTGCACATCTGCACAGAGGACAGACAGAAAGTAGACAGCAAACATGTTATGCATTAGGATGAATGTCCTGAAGGGTAGAAGTGTGAAACTGAAATGTATGCCATTACTACATGACAGCAGTCCTCAATAACATGGCCAAAAAGCATAGTGCTCTACAGTTAATATAATAATATCATATTAATATCAAATAGGAGATACATAAAAACATACAACTGAAACACCAAGAACAAGACAGTGTAGTACTCAGAGTCCCAGCTCTGCATGCAGAGGTGCATGGTTGGAGTACTAAATTAGGCAATCTAATCTTACATGGAAAAGCCGTGTCAAAAGTACTAATTTCATAATACAATATGTGTGAAATCATATTCGTCAACCAGTGCACTGTAGCTGGTGTAACATACAAGTGTGAGTGCATATAACATGTGATACTACCCATGTATAAACAAATAATAAAAAAAGAAAACGTGATACTACCCATGTATACCCAGGTGTCCTGTACAGTATAGTCACACCATTTGCTACTGTAATGAGACCACATAAAAGCATGTTATGTACAGGAAATTAAATAAACATATTACATTATGTAATTATGTCCACGGAAAAGGGCATAGCAAAATTCATTTAAAATGGGTGGCGAAAGCCAAACATACTCTGGCTAGGCTTATAAATGCCCTAGGGCAGATAGCCTAGTATTAACCTATGAACCCATTACTCTGCTATTTTATGGGACAGGAATGTGAGCAATGGTTAGCAGGGCTGAGCTATGCTTAACAGGTTTACACATTTCTTAAATGTGAATGATAACCAGTAGTAAGCTCTGCTAAGCATATTTTTGCCCTGGAAGTGTTGGTAAGTGAAGCCTACACAGTTTAAGCGCCTAACGGTTTAACCATGTTTAGCACCATGTAGCACCGCTCAAACCCACTTACAACTGCTTAAAAGTGCCTTAATCACTCTGTATCCAGCAGCCCTTCTTCTGGCCAGCAACAAAATAATCAGCCGTGCTCAGTCTTGAGCACGGGATGCTATACACCGTAGGCACAGCAGTTTACCACTAGGCCATCTTAGCTGTGAGATGTTAGGATGTTTTTTACAACATATCATGTTATACAGTCAGTTTACAATAGGAAAGACACACTGTGCAATCAGGAATGATTATCTACAAATATATACATGAAAAAATATTTACATATATAGAGAGATAGATATGTATGGAGATACATATATATGTATAAAAATATATAGATATATTACCAAGAAATAATTATGTGTATATGTATGTGTGTATATATATATATATATATATATATATATATATATATATATATATATATATATATATATATGTGTGTGTGTGTGTGTATACATACATACAGGTCTCTAAATGCCCATACAAACAAATGCTGCTGATAGACCACCCATAACTGGGGCAGCATGCACAGTTGGATACAAAAGGACCCATGACACTCACACCTGCTCCCCCCAGTCCAAATAATAAGTGAACAGTACGCTGCTAAAAAACATGATAGGCCATACACAATGGCCAGACATATACAATGACCTCTTAGCAAAACAACTACAATGAGTGAAGATAATAAACAAAAATACAAACAGCCAGTAATTTATACATGTTTATTTTACTCTGATGCTTTTGCCAAAGCCTTCAAGGAGTAACACATTACAAGACATATTTCCTTAATTAGAAGAACCAATTAACACTTAAGTACATTTAAATACACAGCCTTCAATTACACTCCTCATTTAACCCCCTAGGGGATAAAGTATCACATTTAAAAACATACATTGATTCTGTACATAACAACTGTTCTTTTGTGACTGTTTGATCAAACTGAGAAACAGACTTTTCCCAAAGCAGCACTTGTAACCCACTGCATGTAATTACATTTATATACACAGCCTCCAACTACACTGCTTATTAACTCCTTAGGGGATAAAGTATCACATTTACAAATTTAAACTGATTCTGTACATAACACATGTTCTTTCATGACTACTACCCCCGTGGTGAGAATTATTAAAATCTACAGCTATAGAACTGTCTTCTTCCTCATCGGTAATATGTCTCACATGTTCTAACAGCCTAGTTTTAAAACACCTGTTATTCTCCCCCACATAAAATATGTTACAAAGGCATCTTAGAGCATTCTCCATACACCAACCTCTTGAATGTACAGAGTCCCACATGTTGTCCACCCTTTCCCCTCAGCAGGAAGGACAGAACAAAATAATGGTAGACTCTACCTATCAACCTCCTACTATATGGCATCTGTACAAAGCCTGACATAATTTGGGACAGAGGCCCAAAAACATCGCCATACTTGAAATATTGCTGTTATACACTGAGGAAATTGCTGGTGTTACAGGGTTTGTTGTAACATATTTTTTCTGAGGGATATAAGGTCTGAAACACAAATGGATGTTAGCATTTACTGATTGCAATCACCAGAGTATGCTACTGATTTGCCAAGGACAACACCTGTCTGGGAAATGGACCAAACATAACAGGCAAACCTCTGGCCATTATGTGGATAGCCTTACAGTTGATGACTATGCAGACACAGACCTTTGTCAGACTGAAACCCTTGCAGAAGTAGCATGTTCAGACACACCCTGTTAAACAATCAGTATTCAAAACATATAACAGCAATACTCACATTCTGCCCAAGTCTTGAATCTTCTCCACCATTTAGTTGGCTTGTTTCCACAGGTCTTGTTCTCAGAGGTATTAGCTCACACACCTCCAGGATGTCTTCCTCACAGGTAAGGGAAGGGCCAACGCCCACATGGCTCAATTATAGGAGTGTGTTGCCATGACATTGGTTATTGGAATAACTACACAGCTGTTCTGCATGCAATCAGCAACTGGGGAACACCAATTAGTGCTCAGGCCATTACATGGTCATGAGAATTACCCACAAAAGACAAGCTGCATTCTATTCAAACCACCTCTGTCATAGACAGTCCATCAGTGCAAAGCTGAAGTAGTGTGAGGAAAAAAAAGGATATATCTGTGAAAACTCTGGAAAAAAAGGTATGCAAAACAAGTAAGCATGTAATTGATTGCAGTGGGTGGTCTGTAATAATGGATAATAGGGGTTTTAAAGCATATGTCTCAACAAGACTTGCTGTACTGACGGACTGCTGAACAGCACTGATGGCCACAGCATGTGGCTCTGTCTGTAGTGACTAAGCCACCTACTGGGATGTTGAACATATCCATATCTTACTTGTGAATACAACTAGGATATACTTGTTTGTTTCAGAAAAGTGAGACACCTATACATGGTATTTACATAGTAAAGTACTGCTACAGATGTGTGTGTTGAACTGCATGTTATATGCTGAGCTCATAACATTCACCTGTCCAGTGTTCTGCACACTGACCATATGTGTACATTATATTTGTAGTCATTTACACATAGAGTTGTGTTATGTCTGTCAAATCCTTGCTAAATCTGTGAAGACTGACATTACAACATCCCCTTTCATTGTCCTCTGGCTTTTCCCATTTGGGATTGCCACAGTGGATCATCTGTTACCATTTCTGCCTGTCCTCTGAATCTCACTCTCTCACACCAACCACCTGCATGTCCTCT
Source organism: Protopterus annectens (assembly GCF_019279795.1). NCBI lineage: Eukaryota > Metazoa > Chordata > Ceratodontiformes > Protopteridae > Protopterus > Protopterus annectens. The sequence goes on from NC_056737.1 coordinate 1,387,686,944, forward strand.
CTCACCACACCCAGAAACCTTATCTGAGGCCTTCCTCTCTTCCTCTTACCTGGCAGCTACATCCTTTCCAACCTTTTCCCAATATACTCACCACCCCTCCTCAGCACATATCCAAACTGATGTAATGCTGCCTCTCCAACTTTGTCTCATATCTGTCCAACATGGCCTGAGCCTGTCATATACACATTGCTGAACCCGTCCACCCATGTCACACCCAGTGCAAATCATAACATCTGTCACTCTACCATTTGCAGCTCTGACCCCTGCCTTTTTGTCAATGCCACTATCTCCAACCCATATGACATAGGTGGTATCACTACCCTCTTGTAGACCTTGCATATATCATTTACTGGTACTCTGTCACAAATCACTCCTGACACTCTTCTCCACCCTCTCCATCTTCCCTGTAATGTCTTCTTCACCTGTCCTCCATAGCCCTCATTACTGTGAAATGTTGATCCCAATCATTGGAACCCATCCACATTTGCCAACTGTACTCCATGCATCATCAACATTCTGCTATCATCCCTCTCATTCACACACACATATTCTATCCTAGTGCTGCTGACCTTCATTCCTCTCCTCTCTAGAGCATATGACCACCTCTCCAAGGACTCCAAAAGCTGTTCCCTACTCTCAACACAGATCACAATGTCATCTGCAAACAACATAGTCAACGGCAACTCTTGTATGATCTTGTCTGTCAACCTGTCCATCACCATTGCAAATCAGAAAGGGCTCACAGCTGATTCCTGATATCATCCCACCTCTACCTTAAAAACATCCATCAATGCTGTCACACCAGCCTTGTACATATCCTGTAGCACTCTTACATATATCTCTTTCACTCATGACTTCATCATACAATACCACAACTCCTGTCTAGGCACCCTGTCATATGCTTTCTGCAAATCCAGAGAGACACAGAGCAACTCCTGACCTTCTCTGTAATCCAGCAGTAATAGTCTCAGAGCAAACATCACATTGGTAGTGCCCTTTCCACGCATGAAACCATACTGCTGACCAGTACTCCTCACCTCCCTGTGTAACCTAGCTCCCATTTCTCTTACCCATGACTTCATGCTGTGATTGGTCGATGTTATTCCTCTGTAGTTATCACAGCTCTGCACATCAAATTCATTCTTAACACCGTACCCAAGCACTTTCTCTCCACTCCTCATGCAACCTCACACCTCCCAAGATATCAGTAAACAGTCTGGCTAACACACCATTGCCAATTCTCCTAAACAATCCCATGCTTCCACAGGTGTGTAATGTGGACCCACAGGCTTGCCAGTATTCATCCTCTCCATAGCTATCCTTACATCCCCCTTCTTAAGCCATTGTACTTCTTGATTCACCATACCCACATCATACAACCTTCTCTGTCTCATTCTCTTCATTCATCAGCATCTCAAAGTACACTGTCCATGTGCTCAACACACTCTCCTCACTTGTGAGTACATATACCTCCTCATCCTTTATCACCTTTATCTGCTGCACATCTTTCCTAGCACAGTGCATCTGTCTAGCCATTCGGTACAATTCCTTTCATACCTGTTTAGTGTCTAACCTGTCACAGAACTCTTCATATGCCCATCCTCAGTCTTTGCCACCTCTCTCTTTGCCATGCACATCATTTCCTCATACTCCTGCCTACTTTCCTCATCTCTCTGACAATCCCACTCCTTCTTCCCTAACCTCTGTCTCTGCATACTGTCTAGTACTTCCTCAGTCCACCAACAGGTGTCCATGTACTGTTTCCTCCAGTCACATGTCGTCCTAAGCACCCTTCTAGCTATGCTGTACTTAACCAGATATTTGTTAGATTGTCACTGCCACCCAGTGCCTGTCTCAAGTCTTCCCTGAACTCCACCTCACAATCACCCTTTTCCAATTCACACCATTTGATCCTTGGTGCTACCCCTACACTCCTCCTCTTTTTGATCACCAACATCATCTTACATACCAACATTCTGTGCTGCCTACATACACTTTCCTCTGTCACCACTTTACAGTCTCCAATCTCCTTCAAACTGGCCCTCCTACATTGGATATATTCCACCTGTGTGCATCTTATGCCACTCTTGTATGTCACCCTATGCTCCTCCCTCATGTTATAGTACATATTCACCACAGCCATGTCCATCCTTTTTGCAAAATCCACTACCATCTCACCATCTCCATTCCTTTTAACACCATACATACCCACCAATTTCCCATCCTCTCTGTTCCCTTCACCAACATGCACATTGATATCTGCTGCAATGACCTGTCTGTCACCCTTGGGTACAGTCATCACCATGTCATCCAACTAACGTAACATTTCTCTTTCTCATCCATTGCACAACCAACTTGCATAGCATATGCACTAATAAAAGGCATCATTACATCATCAGCTAACAGCATCAGAACATCACTCTATCAGACACTTATGTCATCCTTGAAAAACACTCTTGGCATACTGTTCCTTCAGCAGACACCTTACCCCCTTCCTCCTCCAGTCCACACCATGATAGCACAATTATGCCCTGCCTACCATACACCCAGCCATAATCCCCTTCCATGTCATCTCTTGCACACGCACAATATATCAACCACCCCCTGGCCATCATATCAGCTAGCTTGTTCTGTATACCAGTCATACTGCCAACATTCACAATTCTTACCCTCAATACCACCCTCCTAGCCTTTCTCCTCTCTTCCCGCCATATGACTGTTGGACATCCTTCAGGGGAAGCCTGTCAGTGCAAAGGCTACTGTGCTATTGAATGACTCAAGTATGTTACAGCAATATTAAGACACTGTCATTGATTTTGTCCCATTGCACCCATGTATGCAAGGCATCCTACAAATGTCCTGCTGTAACATGTTGTGAGAGATGACTGTGCAGCAAGAGTGTGACTACAGTGTGCCATAATGACATAGAACAGACATGCATGTGAGGTATTACCTATGCACATGTCAGTATGAGGAGTTGTATGTGTCCACCTCATGAAAACAGACATGGGATGCAAAATGTCAGTTAAAACAAATGTACATGTTGCACACATGTGTAATCTTAGTTACTGTGCACCCAATAGATTGACATTTCTACAGCTACTGGTTGTTGCATTGCCTTGACACAGCCGTGGTTAGTACAATAAACATGATTATCATTACTAAATTGGAGAGGTGTCCAATTGTGTTATGCCTTTGTGGGCATGCCCACTACAAACAACTGATTGAGGACATACATGGCGGTATGGTCTCAGCCAAACCTTACTTGTCATACCTGCCTCCACCAAAGTAGAGTAATCTCCTTTGCTGGACAGTAGCATTACACAAACCACAGACTTGGTCCCTATAGTGGCTATACAGGACAAAGTAGGGGCAGGAACCAACCTGGCATCAAGTCAGCCATTGTCTGAATAAGCATATAAGGTCACAGGTGGATTAGTGTAAGGCCAACTATGAGTACATATTCGAGACATCCACCAAGGACAATCACAAGGCCATCTTCCCATATGTCTGCAATCTGAGAGGCAATAACCCAACCCAACCTGTAATGGTGGCCAATCAGATCACATGCACACACAACACAGGTACAGGCAACCTGCTGCAGCTAGGGTTAGGGAAAACATCACCCCTGGCTCAGCATCATTATAGGTGGATATGTACTGCATCCACACCCCTCACCTCATCACCAGTGAGGAGGTACATATTGTCTACTGAAAGGCAACAAACGTAAGTATCCATGGGATGTGATATCATCCCTGTCTGCATCCTACATGAGCTCAGGCATGTGCTCCCAGGTGCATTACACACTGTAGTCACATCAAGCCACAGCACCATCCACACACCATCCACATGGAAGATGGCTAATGTCATCCATTAACACAGACCTGAATGAGGAGTGATGGATTATGCAATCAACTTGCCCTCATTGCAAGCAATATGACTCATCAGGACCAGGAGTGCAATGCAAGTTGATACTGTGCTGATAGATTACAAGGGTATGGTGTGTTTGTGAGTGGTGGCTACTGGTATTGTTGTGAGTGTTGGCTACTGGTATTCAAGGTACATGTGCAGGTACTGGATATACTGTTACCAAATGTATGGGGTCCTGTGATGTGTTTCCCTGTTAGTGTCTACCAGGTGCAATGTCACACCACCGGCGGGAAACTTTTTCACCAGCAGAATGAAACCTGATAATGGAAGCCGTAATACAGAATCACACAGTACTGTTGGGTCGAAGCCAGCAGCATCTGTGGGAGAAGACCACCCTGTTGGATGACCCTGTCCACAGGGTCAATGAGGTGGGCCTGCACACACATACATATGAGCAGGTGCAGCATCATGCCATCAACCTCATATGCCATGCCTGGTAAAGTGCTGCTGCCATGGCCAAGCACCTCACAACTACAGATGGGGGCCCAGCTATGCAGCCCCCACTGACACCAAATGAGGAGCTCCTTGCCAAGCTTGGGTCACCCACCACAGTACAACACCAGGGTACAAAGCCCCTCTTGTTGGAGGTGGGTGACAACCACACAATGAAGAAAGAGCATGCAAGAAATGTCCCAGTGGGGATTAGTAGACTGCTGTATGAGACATACTTGTATCTGTACACTATCCACATGCATGTGCCAGGTCAGATTGCAGTTGTGGATGGGGATTTCTAATGCCCAGAAGTACAAATCTATGGTGAAGGACACAAACTTGTGTAGTATTGGGTGCTGTACTGTAAATGTGCAGACATGCTACATCCATCCTTTACCAAGGCCACATGTGAGTCTGCTGACAATACCTCTCTCCCACAACTACATAGGTCACTTTGGTCTGCATAAGGGACAGCAGCCTGAAGCTGGTAAGTATGGAATTGTTCAGTTGTGCTTTGGCAATACCCCAGGCATGTGGAGGGCATGCAAGTTACCGTGCACACAACTATGACTAATAGCCATATCGCTTGATGTGCATGTTCACTTGTGGTGGGGTTAATTGTATTGCATCACAGTGGTCACCACAGGGGCCTATCTGAAGAGAATGTAACATCCCTGTAGCATATGTCACAACCTGCCAGTGTAAGACATCTGGACAGACACCAGCAAAATGTGTAGGACAAACTGATTAAGGTAGGGACAAGTGTGAAACATTACTGCTATACAGTGGATATAAAATGTGTACACATGCCTGTTAAGATGCCATTTGTTTTTGATATATACTCACTGAGACCACAATATGTCAGGCCACATCTTTCCCAACTTTTAATGTGACCCATGATATGAACAATTCACTTGTAAAACCAAGCATCTGGACTCATGTATTGCACCTGCAAGCCTGGACAAGTAAAAGGGTAGCAGATGTTGTATCAGTCAGGTATGATACCTGATGCTGCCATATGTGTTAGTACACTCACCATGGCCGATTTGACAACAATATCACATACATGGGCATTGTTAAGGCAGACAGAGCACTAATAGGTTCCAAACATCTGGATGTTCCAGACACATCTGTACAGAGGACTGGTATGGCCTGTTAAAGGTATCACATGCTGCATGTGAGGCAGATGCCATTACCACACTATATAAAGTAATGGCATCTGGATGTGGTCATCTACCGTGTATGGTACATACATCAAAATGGTATCAGCAACACAAGATATAGATCCACAGATACACACACACACACACACACACACACACACACACACACACACACACACACACACACACACACACACCAGTATTGAGATTAGAACTCCTACCTATTTATGTCTACTATAGTGTTATGCAGACGCACCACGGAGCTTGCACAATTTCACCTTGTCTAAAGGTACTTGTAAGGTGAATGACATCCACAGGACTTCTAAGTTAGGATGTGTATAGTGATACACCACTCAAAATGGTATAACCTTCACAGTACATGATTCCCACACAAACACACACACGCAAACAGTTGCCAACATTGAGATCAGAACTCCTGCCTGACTAGTTATATGTATTATGGCATGACACCGTCAGCAGACACGCCACAGAGCTTATGCAATTTCACCTTGTCCAAAGGTGCCTGTAAGGTGAATGACAACAACAGCACTAGTAAACTAGGGTAGGGGAAGTGTAAAGGATGGTACACAAATCAAAATGGTATAAGCCACACAGTATCTGACTCACACACACAAACTTGCCAATACTGAGATTAGAACTCCTGCCTTTCTAGTTATTTGTATTATGGTATTACACAGTTAGCAGATGCGCCACAAAGCTTACACAACTTCATCTTGTCCAAAGGTACTTCTAAGGTGAATGACAACAGCCATAGTAAAGTAGGGTGGGGGATGTGTAAAGGGTGGTACACAAGTCAAAAATGGTATAACCCACACAGTACACGATCCACACACTTGCCAGTATTGGGATTAGAACTCCTTCCTATCTAGGTTTTTCTACTACAGTGTTATGCAATTATCAGATGTGCCATGGAGTTTATACAATTTCACCTACACCAAGGGTACTTCCACTGTGAATGACATCAACAGGACTAGTAAATTGGAGTGAGGGGAAGGGTAAAGGGTGATACACAAGTGAAAAATGGCATAACCCACACAGTACATGATTTTCACGCACACACACTTGCCAGTATTGAGATTAGAACCCCTGCCTATCCAGTTATTTGCACTATAGTGTTACACAGTTACTACACACACTACAGACATTATTGGATTTACATTTGGTCAAAGGTGCTGATAACTGCACAGCTGAGGTAAAGAATTACAGGTGGCAGGAAGTCTGTCTTCAGTTTCTCCCTTACATCTTGTTAGTTCTTTCTGTCTTGCACTTCAAATAGCATTATAGCTTTTCACTTGAACAGGTTATTGTATCAATAAGTGTATCACACCTGGGAGCCATCAGCAGTACTTGCTCATCACAGAATTAGCCCCAGAACTTACTAGTTATGACTAGCCCTCCTGGCATGAATGAAGTGCAGTTTTCTGTGCTTTCACCCATTAACCTGGTGCACTTGTCCATTCTGAGGCACTGTTGCAACTGCCTCATGAACACAGACAACCCTCTCCGCTAAACCCCAAACATTCGGACCAGTAAGAGTTACCTCTATATCACCAAATGTGGAAATATGTACTCTCCAGCAAAGACTGGACTAGCTGCTCAGGAGGATAAGAGCAACACATGCACCACACCATGTGGAACACATAGCTCACCACAGCACCCACTATGACAGCCCTGACATAAACTGAAAAGCCACACACCTACCTTCACAGAGACACTCAAAAGATATTTACACAAACAGAACAGACCAGCAAGACAGACTCCCACTCAGACACCATGTCATGGCACTTGCCAAAGGACACATATGTCACCTACACAGTGCGCCCCTCAACCTAAGCTCCTAAGGCTAACCACATTGCACAATACAGTGATCATGGGTGGCTCAGTACTGCGGCACACAGATATCCCACTCACTAAGTTGGTTATGGAGGAGGTAACAGCCAACTGTCTATCACATGCCAGCATCCCATACATGACACACCCAGTCAGGCCACTCCACAACAACTACAAGTATCACTCTGTCATCATCCATGTGGGTGTGAATGACCTGAGACACACCTCCATGGACTACATGACAAGAGACATGGTCGAACATTCAGATTATGTGGTCCAGGCAGGTGTGACAGTAGCCCTGAGCAGTATACTGCCATCACCCAGAATGATGCTGCAGTACTATCAACAGATAATTGACTGCAACATTGCCTTACATGTTGTGTGTCATTCTCAGGGGATGCAGTATCTCTCTGCTTGGGATAATATGATTGACAGAACACAATTACTTGCCAGAGATGTCCTAAATCTGTCAGTCCAGGGTTTACACATACAGAGTAAGTATCTTGCCACCCCTATAGTGCCTTATTAGGCAGTGTTCCAAATCAAATTACCACTGTAACAGCTAGACATGTATGCAATCTGAGGGTCATGCTGCTCAACAGTAGACATCTAACTGTCAAGATGCAGTCACTCAAAGCACTCCTCAGAGTGGAGGACATTGACATTTGTGCTGTAACAGAGAGGTGGCTCACAGCAGCAGATAGCAGACCTGCACTAACAGGCTATGACACATTCCACAGCTGTCAGCACCAAAATATGGACCTTATCTCCACAGGTGGTATTGTCTCCATATTCATAATGGACATGCACACCTCCAGAATAGTATCCCAGCATTATGCATTGGAGGTACTTCCGGTACAAATTACTTTGGGTAATAGTGCAATCCACATCATAGCCTAGACTGTCAATGCACATTCCTCAACACCTGGCATCTATGAAGGTCCATCCCAACACTGACATAGTAGGAGACTTCAACTACCCCTTCATCTCCTGGGGAAAGCAGTCAATCAGCAGTACACTGGCCCAACACGTCTTGGAATTCATCAGTTCTAATGCCCTGGACCAGCTCATACTCACCCTGAGTAGAGGATGCAACAACCTTGACCTGTGTTGATTACTTACATATGGGATTGTTGCTCAACCACAGCTGTCAATCCCTACCTGGTCAGATCCAAAAATGCTATAATCAACATGGAACTCAACATCTCACCCACACCCACCACAAAGGTAACCACCTTGCAAAACCTCTACAAAGCTGACTTTGCAGTCATAAAAACAGGGATGTATGACTTTACTGCACCCATGCCAATGGGAAATAGCTGCATGACTATTGAATCATACACATATGCACTGCACAAACATGTACATGAATGCATGGAACAAGCCATAGCCAACAGAACCCAGACACTGTCCTCCAAACACTGGAAGCCAATGTGATGGTCCCCTGCCATTACTAAAGTGTGCAACAGAAGGAGGACACTGTTGCAGAAAACGGTCATGTCCCAAGACTGGTGAACCCCCTTATTAGCCTCAAACACAACTTGGGATCCCTCAAGGAATCACCTACAGGCAGCTATGAAGTCAAAATTGCAGCAGACACTGACAACAATCACAAAAGCCTTTGATAGTTATATCAATAACCTACTCAGCAATAACCACAAGTGCTGTGAGTTACTGCACAATGCTCATTCCTATCCAAAGACAACAGCTATTGGCCACAGTCTTGCCAACACATTCAGTTCCAGCTTTACCCCCAGGGGGACAATCACAATGGCAGATGAATGACAGGCACCCAGCACTACTGCAGTCCAGGTTAGACCTGCATTGTCCACAGGCAAGAATACAGACACCAACAAATATGTGGCTGTGTTCTACATGACATACAAAGAGACCTGGCACCACATCTGTGTGTTCTGGTCAGTCACAGCCTCACCTCAGGCTTTGTCCCTCCAAAATGGCACACTACTACAGTCATCCCTCGCCATAAAGGGGTAGCATCTACAGACCCTCGGGATTATTGGGCCATTAGCCTGACAAGTTTACTATGTACAGGTATGGACTGCATCATCTGACTGACCAAGATATGGGTGAGCTTCTAACCCTGAACCCCACACAGTTTGGCTTTGTGAATGCCAGATCATGCTTGCTCAACCAGGTTGACTTCTTTGAGTGAGTCACCATGGCTGTGTATGACACTAAGGCACTGCATACAGCCTACTTCAATCTGGCCAAGGCTTCTGATAGCATTCCTCAGTCAGGAATTTTTGATAAACCCAACAAACTGGGCATCAATCCCTATATCAGTGGGTGGCTTGCAAATTGGTTCACAGAACACACAGTGTGACAGTGGGAAGCTCCATATCAGACTGGCAAGTAGTCATGAGCGGAGTTACACAGGGATCAGTACTGGATAGTGTCCTGTCCAGCATCTACTTCTCAGGAGTCCAGCTCAACACAGAGGAACTCTGGCTGACCAAGTTCACAGAGGACTGCAAGGTAGGAGCTATCATGAACTCCACAAGTGATGCACACATCATAAGGCCTCACTGAGACCAATGAGTGATGTGGGAACTATGGCCAGAAGTTTAACACCACAAAATGAATCATCATCCCCTTTGGTAAAACACTCAGGTCCCAGTAAATTCCACATCAATGGGAGCCCAATGAACACTGTAGGCAATATAAGAGATCTGGGGACACAGGATGACAGCAACTTCTCCTTCAAGCACCATATTGCCACTGTGGTCAGGATGTCCTTATATATGGCACATTGCATTACTAAGGGTTTTGCATCTAGGATGATAGAGGTAATAATCTCTTTCTACTATTTCCTCATTAGACCACTCCTCAAGTATTATGGTCCATTTGCCATGTACCTCACTATACACCTGCTACAGCAGTGGAGGCCACAGAAGCACCCCACAAAGGGGTTCATAGATATTAAACGCACATCATACACAGAGAGAGACTCAGAAGACCAAAGCTATTCTCTCTATCATATCACCTAATTAGCAGCTGTCTGTGCTTGACTTACAAAGCCATGTCTGACCCAGATGTTCTAGAAATGCTACATATAAATCCATCCACACCACACACTGCAGAGATCTCTACCTCACTACCACAATTACCACAACATGCTAGTGGGACAGGTCCCTCACCAAGAGACTGCACATGCCCTGGAATACACTTCCCATACATGTCATGCAGAGCACCTAGCTGACCCTGTTCCAGGCAAATCTTGATGAGTGGATGGGTAATAGACAGTTCAACCCAACGATCACTGCAGTGGCTATATTTGATACAGGCACTGAGAAGTAACATTGGCTGGCACAATGGCAGGGCCCTTCTATGTGCTAGGCTTGTAAAGGCTCCTGAGCCATTAGCCTACTACACACTCATGAAGCTATTAAGGGAATGACATCAGCAAGACTGATAAAGTAGTGCAGTGGGTGTTAAACTTATCAAAATACTTTGTCCTACAAACAGACACACATATACACTTGCCAGATGTGAGAGTAGAACCCGTACCTAACTAGTTAATTTTCCCATAATGGTACACAGTTATCGCATGTGCTACTGAGCTGAGAATTGGCCAACGGTGCTAATATGAGGAATGACATGAGCAGGACTGATAAAGTAGGCAGCGGGTGTTAAACCCATCAAAATACTTTTTCCTACAAACTGACACATGTAAGAGTAGAACCACTACCTAAGGTAGTTATTTGTACCATAGTGGTTACACAGTTATCACACGTGCTACAGAGCTTACTGGGGTGGGAGCTGGCCAAAGGTGGTGATATGGGGAATGACATCAGCAGGACTGATAAAGTAGGGCCGTGGATGTGAAACATATTAAAATACTTCTGCTTACAATCATGCACACCCACTTTTCAGATAGAGGACTAGACCCCCTGCCATACTAGTAATTTGTGCTATAGTGTTAAGCATTTATCACATGCACTACTGAGCTTACAGGGTTGACAATTGGCCAAAGCTGCTGATAAGGTACTGACATCATCTGGGCTGATAAGGTAGGGCAATGAGAAGTGTTGTGGGTGGGAATGGCATAAAACTGTTTCACCTATAAACAAATAAACACACAACTCCCCCAGTCTTGCACACACAACTGTCACACACACACACTTTTACATTTGCTAGGACTGAGAATAGAACTCCTACCTAACTAGTTATTTTGTACTGCAGTGTTATGCAGTTATCACACAAGCAAAAGAGATTATGGAGCTATAGACTGATGGAAGGCACTTCTAAGATGACTGATATCTGCAGGACTGCTAAAGTAGGGAAAGGAGAAGTGTACTGGGTTTGGATGGACCCAAAAGCTTTTAGTTGTGAACACACACACTTTTACATTTGCCAGGTCTGAGATTAGAACTCATGTCTAACTAGTTATTTGTACTATAGTTTTACACAGTTATCACACACATCACAGCACTTATGGAGCTGGCTCTAACAAAAGTGACTTCTATGGTGACAGACATCTTCCGAACTGCTATAGTGGGGCAATGAGAAGTGCACTTGGTGAGGAATGCCTGTTCATTCCTACATCTTACTGACATTTCTCCAAGTGTATGAGCATGTCCAGTGTGTTTTTCTATAGTACATGTGGGACTCCATTTCAGGGATTGTTGTACTCCAGTCTGGTTTGTTTTGTGCTACAGCCATACCTCTCAACCTGTTGGTGCAAGATATCTGGAGATAGCCTATCAAAATGTGGGGACAATGGGCCATACAGTCATGGTGACAATTTCTCTCAGTAATGTATGGGTTGCTAGGGTTACAGGGCTTGTTTTAGTAGACATCTGTCATATATGCCAATTGACACTGTCATGTATTGTTCCAGTACCTCGTGACATACCTCATCAGATCATCATAGTGATTTACCAGAGGAATACAGGATGGATGATGCACACACCAGGTTTATGGGCCAAATGCTATGTATTCTTGCACAATCCAACCTGTTGAGGGGTGTGCCTACAAGCAATTGACTGCTGGTGCTGTGGAAATGGTCCAGCACCTTAGTAATATATTACAATGGTGGAATCTGTATGCATTTATGTTCTGTTCTGGTCTAATTTCCAGTCCACAGTTGGGTAATATATGTCAAACAGGATCAGGGTGACAGGCAGATTCTAGATTTGTAGGGGATAGCATATGTGGGGGGGGGGTTCTGGGCAGATATGTTTGCCTATAGCTACCAGTATTTTGCATTGGGTTCTCCTCAATGGTTGACTGCACTTGGAGAGTCTTGTGTGTGTGCCAGACTGTTGGACCAGCCTGGAGGTGTGTGTTTGTTACACATATATGTATGGCCCACCTCATTTTGTTTGGATGGCCACATGTTGGGGTCAGGATGTTGCATAGGATGGGTGATCAGGGAGGGGTGTGTTACTCCCCATGGTTGTGGCCCAGGGATCTGTGGGTGCAGACATGTCACCATCTTCCAGGGTTAGGCCTGCCTGCAGTGAGTACATTCCCATGTTTAAACTCCTAGCCCTGCCTATCGACTATACAGAGTATCACAGAAAGTCAACATACATGACTCATATATCTTGTTGGTTACCGAAACAAGTGTAGTTTTCCAGCAAAAGTGCTTTGCAAGTCACTCAGGGCTGAAGTCAGATATTACTGACAGTTGACATTGCAGTTTCAGACTTCGTACCCATCAGACATTCCATGCTAATACAAATAATTCCATCAACTTTATAACATTATTAGAGCAGTATTTCACAGGTGTTCTTCTCTTTGGACCTTCATCACCCCATTATTCATGGCTTTGTCCAGATTTCTGGCTCCCTGAGGCTGGCAGGTTTGCTCCTAGCAGCTATCAGCATGGCCTTTCTTTGCATTTTGTGAACTGTGTTATGTTGGTGTTATGGACCGCATGACACTCCCTAAAGGGCACTGTAGGTGAGGCAAAGGCATTTGCCAGAGGCCTGTAGGAAAGGGTTGACAGATGCAGGCCATCTGTAGCAGGGTAGTGCATTCTGATGATCATATGTTCCCAGGCTGCTGGCAGGCAACACCCCTGGGTTGGCACCCGTAAGTTGACTGTGGGTGTTACTGACAATTACTATTGTGCCATTACTCTGGGTAACAGCTGGATGCTACTTAAGGCTAGAAACATGTTACAGCATTTCTATGGAACTATGGGGGACACAACTGTACACAATACACATCTGCACAGACTGTGCTGATATTTGCTTAACATTTTGGTTCCATTTAGCATAGTGGTGTGCCCTATCTTTCAGACTACAGGCATAACAGTATTGACCACAGGTCAGATTGTTCTGGCATACACATTTGTAGTTTCAGACCTCTTACCTTTCAAAGCCATACTGCCACTGCCAGACCTGCTGTGATATCACTGTGTAAAAGTCTATGGATGGGGAATTCATAGACGTCACCTTGTTGGGTCCTTTGCCAGTCATTTCTGTATGGTTTTCTACAGCTGATCTGCTGTGTGGGGTTGGTGGTAGGTATAGGACCCCCACTTTGACATCCATGCATGTGACCTATGACCCCCCCCCGGTTATTTGGCTCACCACATATACTGCAGTGGTATTTGTCAACTAGGGTGATACTGCATGGTGTGGGTAGAGCAGTACTGCAGATACACTTCCTGCTGCCCCACAGCTGTAAGTTGTCTGCTGCTATCCTAGTTAGCCACCTCATTCCCTTACATGCTTGATCAATACCATGGATATGCTATCAGAAAATTCCACTCCATTTGTTTATTTTGTTACAGAGACTGGCTTACCTTGTGCTTGCAGCTGTTGTGAGGGTGGTGCTTGAGTGCTGACTATGTGGGATGCACACAATACACTGCCTATACATGGTCAGGTATAGGTGGCGTGATGTTTGGCATCCATTTTACTGTGTGTACAAGTCAGAGAGAAGGAGCGAGATCATTCCCTGGGGCCCTACAGTGTCAATGTATGTGCTATGGGTTGCCTCTTTGCCAAGGCCAAGACATACTGGGCATGCCTTGTCTGCCTACAGGGGCAGGCTCAGGATGTTCCTCCTCCGAGTCACTCTGTGCCTGTGTAGGCCTTGGCAATGGTGGGGGGCTGTGTGACCCCTCCCCATTTTGTTCCTGCTGAAGCTGTTTCCACAGGATCATATTGTGTAGCATGGCACACACTATGAACATGTGTCCACATGTGGCTGTAGAGTACTGCAAGGCTCCACCGGATATGTCAAGGCAGCGGAACCGTGACTTGAGCATCCTAAACACACTCTCTATAATGATCCTGGTTTGTGCATGTGCCTCATTATGGCATTCTTGTGTGAGTGTGTGCATTTCTGATGGGTGTCATCAGCCAAGGCTCCAGTGCGTAGCCAGCATCCCCCACCAGCTAGCCATATGGGATGTCCCCAATGGCAAATGCCCAGTACAGCCGTGATGAATCCCAGATGTGGGAGTTGTGATAGCTTCCAGGGCTGCCAATACACACATTCATGATAATGACCTGGGCATTGGACATGACCTGGCAGTTGATGGAGGGGAAGCTTTTGCAGTTTATGTAGACCTTACTCCCTTCACCAGGTGTGCTTTGATGAGGATGTGTGTGCAGTCTATGGCACCCAGTACCTCTGGGTAGTCTGCTACACAGTGGAAGAGATGCATATTGCTGGTCCTCTCCTTGCTGGTGCTAGGGAAGTGAATGTGCTCAGCAGATTGTGGTCACATGGCATTCAGGAACTGGTGGAGTATCCTGGACCCATATGCCTATGTGATCCCCATGACATCCACAGTAGGTGTTTGGAAAGTACCTGTAGATAGTATTCTTAAGGCTACACATACCTTGGTATCCACTGGTATGAGTTCCCCTCTGTTGGTTCTGGCTCTGAGATGAGGCCGGCACAGCTCAACAAGTTGCTGAAGTATGTCCCTGTCCACCCTGTATCTCTCTACTATCTCCAGATCATGTAGCCCTTGGTAGGTTACCCTAGGTCTGAACACTCTTCTCCTCCTCCTCAGTCTGAGTTGGTTGTCAGCATTTTCCTCCTCACCACCCTCAGTCTCTAGCACATGCTGATAGATCAGAGCAACAGCAGCCCCTAACATGTTTTGTTAGATTTGTCAGCATAAAATTCCCCTGAATGTGTACACCAGTGGTGTAGAGTTTGTGGAAAAAAACAGACTGAAAGATGTTTGTATAGTTTATAGTAGTGTGCTGGGCTGCTGCCTGTATAATTGGCTGATTCTGATACATTCCACCTGCCAGCTATGCTTGTTCTCATTGATTGCCTTCCTTCTGTAGTTTCCCCTTCCCATTTCCTCCCCGTTTAAGCCCTGATGTGCGCCACGCATTCCCGGTGCTCAAATGTCAACAATTCTGCTATCCCCTGTGTTTTTGTCTTTTTGTTTTTTTTTTTTAGGACCGGCGCATGCCACACACACCCGTTTAGCTAAAGTAAACAGTTTTACGCAGAACTGGCCCTTCCTAGATGTGAACACGCTCTGCATTTCATGGAATAGGGAAATACAGACTCAGACACACCCTCTGCCTTAGCTGTGCTTAGCTAAGGGCAAACACGGGCCACTGATCTCCAATGTGCTTACAGCAATCATGACACACCCCCTTTTCATGTTAGCTGCTCCTCCTGTCTACACCATGGTGTTGGAGCACCTACACAGTTAGGTGCAGTCTGACACTTAGAAGTAATTTGCCATTCAGTATAACTCTCCTCATTTGCATACACAACTACCTTACTTCTGAGTTACCACACACCTTTCCCCTTAGCAACCACTATTCCCTGGTATTGTTTTCATTCTGCATGCCATTGACCATTATGGCAAAATGCAGATTTCTCTCAAACTTCATTTTTTTCCCTTTTTTTTGCATTTTCAGCATGATCCCATTTGCGGGCCACTGCCCTATGCTTAAACTGTCTAGATCAGCCCCCCAAAAAACTTATTTTACAAAAAATAAACTATTTTTCATGCCAATGGCCATGTATTTGGACATTGGCATGCCTAATTAAGGGACTACATGCTTTCTTTGAGGCTGTCATGCCTCCATTTTTTATTTTGCAGAAATGTATTCGGCTAGTAGCCAAATTCATTTCTGCACCCTACACTGTTCCTGCGCAGTGACTTGCCTATTTCCTGAATCATTAATTCATCACATTTGCATGGTTTTCACCAGCAAATGAGCTGATTAGCATACTGCAGGGCTTTCCATGCAGGAACAGTGTAGGCAGGCATGTGCTCGTCAAAACGGAATGTTCCTGGATCGCTCAGCGGCCATATTCCATGCAGGACCGCCTATACTGCTCCTGCATGGAGAATTCAGCTTCATGAATCCCGGGGTTGATAAATAGGTAATAAGCAAGAAAGAAAGTAAATATATAAATAAGCAAAGAAATAAATACATAAGTAAAGAAGAAAAAGATATATAAATAATGTACTTAAGAAATAAACAGTAAAATAAGCGTACATTTTTAGTTAGGTTCTCTAACTCAGAAAGGGCTAATGCCAAGTGCTAACACTTTACCCACACACACACACACACACACACACACACACACACACACACACACACACACACACACACACACACACACACACACACACACACACACACAGCAGAATTTAAGTAACACTATACAACTACTAAATTATTTATCATATAACTGAAATAATCCAGTATTAGAAGGAAAGTTTAGAGTGGCATAACTTGATGTTTGTTTTTTGTATAACTGTTAAACTTTATGGATAGAATCATGAGGAATTATGTGGTATAACTGAAGTCCACATGCTTAAATAAATTTGCCTCCACTATTGCAGTCCTAGCTCCCAGCTGGGTACCCTTAAAGACTTCATTTTCAGGAAGTGTAGCCTCTGTTTATACTGTTAGTCTACCCTTACACTGCAGCCATTTGCTTTTCCTTACCACTCGTAGGTAACACATTATAATCAAAATCAGGCAGGGAATAGATAACTGGGTCTCACAAGATCAGGTGACTGATGACTTTTATAAAAAGGTTGCCAAAAAGGCAATGTGGTCTTCTTAATAGTGGATCAGACTTCATCAAGGTAGGAAGCCACAGACAGCCTAACTTGTCTTCTCTCTCTAAGTAACATCAGCTTATGTATCAGTCATTTCCTTGTCTTACCCGGCCAGCCAGAAAATCATATATCACTGCTACCACTTCCTAATGACAGAGAGTCCACCCCAAAGCAGAGACCTCCTGAAGACATAGTTAGTGTTTTTCTCTCCCTGGCAGATGTGTTCATTTACTACTCTCTTTTTCTTGACTAATCTAATATATCCTCAGTCTGGTACTTTATTCTGATATTCAGTGCATAGTTTGCATCATTCAGAGTGGGCCTTCCAGTGTAATACACTTGCACTTACACCTATTACAAATCTGAGGTTACCTCAGAATCAACTTAAACCATATCAGTGTAAACTGCTTCTGCAGTCTCCCCTTTTCTGTGGTTAATTGTTTGTTAAGCAGCTTGTTTGGGTAGCTTTCTTTGTATTTGCTTGCATTAGTGTCAGTGGCACAACAGGTAGAACACTTGGTTTTGTTACAGAAGACTGCGGGTTCTATTCCCCTATGAAGTAGATGGATTGCTGACACTGCAGTGCAGCATAAGGGGACACTCTTCTCCTGAGTGACTCATCCCTCAGAAGAGACATTAAACTGAGGCCCCATATATCTGAGTAGGTGGTAGCTCAGATGGATGATAAAGATCACATGGCATCCATTGAAAAGGGCAAGAGTTCTTTATTTCTTTAGGCAACAGCTTGTGTAGTTCAGGTAGCCTGTGTGGATCAGTGGACTAGGGAAGGTAGCATGGGTTTGTGTGGATCAGTGAACTAGGGAAGTTAGCATGGGTGATGACACTGATGGTTCTAATATGGAAGTATCCACGTCTTTGATTTGAGAGGTTTGCATAATGGTTAAGGTGTTTACCTTACAGACACAAGGTGCAGGGTTTCATTTTCATATGATCCTATACCTCGCTAAACCTCTTCAAATGCAACCTTGATAAGTGGATGGGAAACCACAAATTTGTCCCAGGGGTTCCACCTTTGTCCCTCATTGGCAGGGGTGTCAGGTGCTGACTGAGGTTTCTTTTTTGGGGATAAACTCTTGGCTAGGCTTGTAAGCACCCCAGGGCCATTAGCCTAGTAACCTCCTATGATCCTATGATTATGATTGGTTAGTATATTGAGCACAGTGCTATTTGCACTTAAAATACACAGCAAGTCTGGCAGTTAGTGCAGAGGATTTAAGGCTATGAGCTGCTAACCAACTGCTTCCTGTGGTCCAGGGCTTGATTCCCTCTCCCTTCATTTGCCTGCTGTGTGACCCTGAGCAAGTCACTTAATGAGACAATGCTTTGGAGAAAATTGGGTTAGGCTTCTCAATGGTCTACTGGACTGCATGCCTACTAACTACATATGAACCAAAACCTCTAGATATAGATTCACTTACAGACACAAACACACATCCATTCTCACTTGTGTGATGTCTATTTTAACCTGAGATCAATCTTTGGAAATTCTACTATTCAAGACCCAAAGATCCCAAGTAGGTTAGTGCAATGGGGTGGGAATTTTAAACCTTTATGTAATAAACTTACAGTACCACACAGTGGAATATACTGTATACTCTTAATATAATTGCTGCAACAGAAACCTAGCTAAAATCTCATATGATGGCTAATTAAATCTTACTGTAAAACTTCAGTTCCATTAAATAAAACAGGTAATGAAGTCTTACTGCAAATTGTAGTTCTGTTAGGTAAAACAGGCCACATTAATGGGACAGGGTGTGATAACTATATCTGCCAATGCCTTTACCAGAATTAGGTGTCCTCTTGAACTAACACACATTATTTAGAGAGATGCATACCTTGCTGCAGAGAAAATAAGTCACTTCATTCTATTACCTTGCATGGCATTATATCTGATTTGGCTCATTAAACGTTGTGGTTGAAGATATCCTGCCATTGCTGACAAGTAACATAAAAGAGAAAATTATTGCATAAGGCAAATTTAATCCATCCATAACCCCTTTTTCCCATTTTTGCACATAGGGTTGGGGTGCCACTTCACCAGTGACAATCATCTAGAGCCAAGTTTTGCGCTGCCATGTGGTTAGCCCTGTCATGGTACTTCTTCCACACTACACACTCATACCTGTGGCCAATTTAGAGTGTCCAATCCACATAATGCATGTCTTTAGAATGTGTGAGGATACCAGAACACCCATAGGAAACCTAATACAAGCACAAGGACAACACACAGACTCTGCATAAAAGGCACCCCAGCCAAAAACTGAACCAGGAATCCTTTTACTATGAAGCAACAAAGTTATTGACAGTGCCAACCTAGGAATTTGTAGGTAGCATCTTCTTCCATCCCACTTTGCATGCCATTCAGCCAGCACAACTTACATGCAGTACTACCAGGACTGACAGGGCTTCTGGCAGAAAATGTATCATGGGAGTATTATCCCCTCTCAAAAATATGATTTTTTTTCTGTTGCTTACGAAATAAAATTTAAAAAAGTAATATTACATTAGTATATCAAGGAATCTAAAAACGTATACTCTTCAAATTTTCATTTTTAAATTAACTGTATTAATCCATTCATTTGTCAAGTAGGTAAGTTAAGTGGTTTATCTCAGACCCTTTGCAGTTTTAACACAGGCCATAACAGCAATGGACAGGTTAGAGTACCAGCCAACAAACACGTTGTTGGGCGAAGAAGTGAAACTAAACACATGCAGAAAACATATACAGAGATGCAGAGAAAATGCAAATTTCACAGTAAAAAATACTATAGGTTGTTCAGACATGAACGCCAGACTGAAACACATAGCTTACCACAGCACCATTGTGCTGCCCCAAACCTTGTATCCACTGTAACGCATGTCTGTTTTGCCTTACATAAATTTACATACCTTGATCTTGATGCAGCAATTGACTACCCTTATAGCCTCTTCTTAAGTATATTTAACAGCCTGGCTCTTACTAGGCACAGGTAACACATGACACTAAATCCCTCATGTGCCAATGAGATCATGCTAGGAAGTTGTACAACTGGCACAAAACATCCCTCTGTCATACTGCTGTGCAAAAATGTAAACATTTTGCTAATAAATACTAAAAATCATGTATGACCAAATAAATTAAGTAGAATTACAATCCTTGGAAGTTCTGACCTAATATTCCCATTAGTGAGCCAAGATAGAACATTCCAGTCTAACTCCATAACAAATATAAATCCAGGAGATAAAGCTACTGAACTCAGTCATCACTATTTAACTCATTACATACGAGTGATGCCTTCAGGTGCATTTGCAGTTGACTCTTAATGACGCCTCTAGGTATTAAATATTGATTGTTAATACTTGCATAAATAATTCCAAAACCATGATATGTACATGGTCTTAAAAGACTTCATCTTAAAGCTTACACAATAGCAAACCCAACTGCAGTAATATTTGACTTCTGTCTAGTGCAGGTAAATAGATATTAACTGTTGTTTTTTATGATATTAATTTATAAAGATATAATGTTTACATTTTTCTAAATATGTCAACAATCAAGTAAGATAGAGCTCCTTAGCCTGATATGAAAGCTCTCTGTTAGTTGAATAAAATGCTGCTGGCAGTATGTGTGTAACTTGAGTGATTGCTGAGATATTTTAAGTTGTTTACAAAATATTAAAAATGCAATAGTTACCTCCGGATTTACTATTCCTCTGTGCAGGACTAGCATAGTCCTGCATGGAGACAGCCATTTAGGAGCAGGACAGCAGTGCTCCATGCACAGTAATGAGGCGCACTGCCTGAGCTCCTAGTCTTACACGGAGCATGTAAGAGTGCAGGAGGCATGTCTGAGAGCAGAGCACTCACAATGAAGAACAGCAGAAAGGGGTCGGAAATGAGCGAGACCGCTCATAGGTGTCCGCATATCCCCAGAAACAGTCCCCCTTGTGCACAACAGCAGCAGTATGCATAAATTAAATGCACAATCCCTTTATGTTTTTATTATAAAAATCTGATTAAAACTAACCGTAGGTGCACGGGTGTGCCCATCGTTTAGCTATGGTTAAGGCAGCTTAAATGGCTGAAGAGGATAACAAGGAAGATATATACAAATGAAGCAGCATAGCAATAGTGTAGTGGGAAGAGCTTTCACTTTACAAGCAGGCATTCCTGGTTCAAGTCCCACTGCAGCACATTCCATTTTCCATGGCAAAGCACATTATGATCAATATTTATGTTGCAAAACCCACTAAATAACATATTTTTATGAACTGGAGTACTGCAGTAAATGCACATGTGAGGTGTCAGTGTCATACTGAATAAAGCACTAGAAAGCAGGTTTAAGCGCCAATAAGCAGTAGTAAGCATATTTAAGCAGTAGTAAGTGAGCTTAAGCCTGTTTGCATGGGGGTAAGCAATGCGCACACAGATTAAGCAATTCTGAAGCTAACTCTCTGTAAGCAGATGTAATTGGAGGTTAGCAGTGCTTACTGTCACGTAAACCCACGCAATCCCGCTTACAGATGCTCAAAAGTGCCTTAATCACTCTGTATCCAATGGCCCTTGTTCTGCCCATCAACAAAATAAACAGCCATGCAGGTCTCAAACCCAGGACCCTATATATCATAGTCACAGTAGTTAGCTACCAAGCCATCACAGAAATACAGACAAATGTGGTATCAGCAAACAAGTCTTCACCATAGCAAAACCAAACTGAACCTGTGAAAGGAATCAGTATACAGACATATGTGCCTTAACCCACTACATAACATAAATATGTGAACCGGAGTACAGCAGTAAGGCCAGAAGTCAGGTGTAATTGTAATAGTGTTGAAGTCCCCTATAAAACACAAGAACCCCATACAGTGTATGTACATATGAATCATGGATACCAGGCATACATATAAGGTGTAATGGATAATAACTCAATGTGAAAAAGGAATTATAATGCAAAGTCTAATGTATGCAACACTAAGTACTGCACAGGCCGGCTTAGGAGGTGTAAGCAATGTGTAGGCCAGATAACTCAATGTGCCCAGTGTTATAGCCCTTTAAATAATGTCAACCCTAGGTAAGCAGGTTTGCCCATAGCTTAGCCTTTTCAAAACTGGCCAATCACAGAAAAGTGCAGGAAATCGGCCTTACTTAAACACAAGAGGCGGGAATACATCTCATAACTGGTTGCAGCTTCCCCTTGTAGACACAATGGCAGTAAGGAGAGAAGGTGTGCGCTTCTGGGTGCAGCGCTGGTGCATCCAGGAGTCCAAGGTCATGGCAGGACTCTTTGTCAAACACCATGATCAGAGACTGCTGCAGGGCTAGTACCAAGGCTCCCAATATAAGGTGGAGGCCTGGGACTGTCTCACCCACAACCTCACCAGTGCCACTGGCATACCCTGAACTAGTGAGCAGGTCAGGCATCAATATGCTGACCGGAAGCAGTGTAAGGGGGACCTCTTGGAGGAGTGGCTCCAAAAAGCTAGAGCAGTAGGGGATGCTCCAGCCGTGTATAAATATCATCCCACTATGTGTGTAATAATTGCCAGCTCAGGTATATCATGGATAGATATGGCTAAATATCCCTCTTATGTCCCCCAGAGCTGCAATGGAGTAGGCCATGAACCAGGAGGCCCACGTCAGTCACCTGGCGAGGTTGCGACATGAGGCAGGTCAGTAATACTCATGTAATTACTGTCATAGGAAATAAAACTAAAAGTAGTAGTAAATTAATTGCCTGTATAAAACCTGTACAGTTCAAGGCAAGCACTACATACACTAGAGATTATGGCATGAAGAGTCTCATATTGTTTGTATGTCAATAAAAGTGTAATAGCCTGACAATATAAATCTAACTGCTGGACTGCATGTGTATACTCTGGTATCATATGATAATGTAGATCAGCAATCACGTAATAGTACTGTAGTATTAAGCACAGTTATGCACACTGTGCACCATAAATTAAATGTGTAAGAATGCCTGTATATGACAGGTGTAATCCCCAGAGGCCATTTAGTACAACTGAGAGACACATAGACAGAAAACAGGGAAAATACACACAACAAAGCCTGAATAGCACATGCAACTGAGATGTGAACTGTTGTTTATTAGCACACACAGCCATGGTTCAAATCCTGCCAGTGGTAGTACTCTGCATACAACATCATACCCCACAACTGTGCAGAAATGTCCAGTATGTCCAGTAAAGTGGCCCATATCTGTTGCCTATCAACCTGTCCCCCAGGGAAATCAGTGGGATGATCCCAGACGTATAGGCAGCAAAAAGGAAACACAACTGATTGACACACATCTATGAGAACAATGCTGGCACACTAGTAACTCCACAATACCTTATGAGACTAAGAAACCAAGTACGTCCCATTTACACCACAACTTGTCAAGCTGTGGTCAGAGTGAGTACAGTAACAGTTCGAGATTTATGTGTATAATAGTAATGTGGAATCTGGTACTGTATGTGGGAACATTCAGGTAGTGCTAATAAATATTTCTTCCACAGGTCTGTCAGATACCAACACTGTGCCAGAAATACAAGAATGATACCCAGTACTGGTACTGCTTACATTGGTATTATATGGCAGTGCGACTGATGCAGTTGCTCTGAATAATGAGGTATTACACATCACTGTCGCCCACGCTGCCCTACAACATATAACTGTCTAGGAAATCTGTATAAGAGTGTTGTAATACAAGGTCAGAATGCAAAGCACAGGGGATTAATAAGACAGAAAGCAGATAGGAGACATACAGCAATATCTATATAGCAGATATAACTGTGATGGACAGTGTTTAAGTTGTAGCAGACACAGCCATGGTCTGAATCCTGGGAGTGGATGTAGTCTGCATACAGAGTCATACCCCACAACTGCACAGATGAGGCCAGAATGTCCAGTATATGGGCCCATATCTGCTGCCTGTCCCCCTGTCCCCCTGGTAAGTCTGTGGGATGAACCCAGATGTTTATCCAGCAAGCAGGGAATACAAGTGATTGTCAAACACCTATGAGAACAAACCTATTACTGTAGCAACCCCCAAAACTGTTAGGAGAGTAATATTTCAAGTATGTCCTATCTACACTCCCATGTTGTCAAGCTATGACCAGAGTGTGTACAGTAACTGATTCAGATGTATGTGCATAACACAAATGTGTAATCTGGAAGTTTGTGTGGCAACAGTCAGGTAGTGCTAACAAACATTGCTCCCACAGGTACATCAGATACGAACACTGTGCTGAGGAATACAGACCATTATAACCTGCACTGGTACTGTTCACTCAGGTATTGAAGGGAATTTTGAGTGTTGCAGTTTGCCTGAATAATAAAGTATCACTGATCATTAGCACCCACACTGTGCTACAGAATATAACTGTGTAGGAAAGTATGTATATGTGTGTGTCAGGTCACTAAAGGTGGAAGAGGGCAATATTCTAGATATGTCCCAGTACACCAGCATGTGGTCGACACATGGCCAGACTGTACAGAAACAGTTGGATAGCTATGTGCAACACATCAACCCGGAATCTGGGAGTATGTGTAGAAACAGTTAGTGTTAACAAACATTCCCTCCACAGGTATATCAGGTAAGAGGTGCATACTGCAAGTAAAACCAGATCATGTGTAATGATGGCGACAGCCATATCACTGTCCAAACTAATGCTATAGGGTAGTGTAGTAAGATTTGTAAGGTACAGATAACAGCACTGACTAGGAAAGTAATATGGACTGCAGGAATATACTAGTTGTTAATTGACATCTTTCTCTCCCCCTACCATATCTCCAACAATAATCAACATACCCACCCTAACTGGTATGTAATGTCACCTATGTTATGATACTGTCCAGTTGTTTGACAAATATATTAATGGTTCCCATGCATGTGCTATATTGGATTATTCCAACACTG
Source organism: Protopterus annectens (assembly GCF_019279795.1). Taxonomy (NCBI): domain Eukaryota; kingdom Metazoa; phylum Chordata; order Ceratodontiformes; family Protopteridae; genus Protopterus; species Protopterus annectens. Next base: position 1,387,712,277 of record NC_056737.1, read on the forward strand.
GTGGCATGATGCCATCAATGTACCTGCATGCTGTTCTTATTACCACTGTGGTCCCATATATGCATGTGTTCTGTTTGCTATGCAGCTGTTCTGCATCTGGTGTCTGGGTTAATGGGAATATCTATGCATGCTGTTATACCTAACCTTGGAATGTGTTGAATATTACTAACTCACATAGGATGAAATCTAAACACTACAGCACGCTTGAGAAGGCCGGTCCCAGTGGACCCACCTGTCCCACCTCAGCTGCCATGGCACTGGGCACCAGCAAGTCTGGGGCCCAACCTGGGACCTGCCTGTCTGTTGGACCTGCACCACCTTCAGGTGGAATTGCCTCAGGGGATGGGGCTCTCCCCCCCAAGAGTGGGTGCGGACAAGGCACCTGTCAACCATCACAAGGTTGGGGTTGTGGTGTGTAGAGAGATCAACCAGCAGTTTGGTGATCTTCTACTCCAGCTCGAGGGCCTCATGTCATGATTAGAGAGTCAGCCTGGCTCTGCAACTCAGCCCCAGCACAGCCACCTTCGGGGCTGGGAAGGTGCAGTGGTGACTGCCCATGGGTGGGGACCTCAGTCCCACTGTTTCCACTAGAGGGCTCATGGGCTACCGATTTCCCAACACCCCTCCCCATCAAGGTGTTTACCCCCACATGTGTCATATACTGGCCCTGTATGTGTCTTGTTTGTCTTGTCTGTTAAGCTACCTAACTTACCTCCCCAAATATACTTACTACCCCTCCCCAACATTCCACTCTCACCTGAAAAAAAAGGCAATCTGTTCCCACAAAAAACTCACCCCACACATAGCTGTCCACTGGACACATGTAATCTGGTCTAATTGGCATCACATATACAACGTATTTTTATTGCCCTCACCCCCTCCCAGGGGTTTGACTGTCCAAATCTACCTCCAAATTCAGTGTATATGCACAGATGTTGCTGTAGAAGAAATAGGCAGCTATGTACCTTCCCTACACCCTTCCTACACATCCCTGGCTATTTTCTCTACTGTCTTTCCCTCTTTGTGCCCCTTTTTTCACCACTTTCCTATCAACCCCTTTTTTCTTTTTTGTTTTAAAGAAATTACTGTGGGAGTAAGCGAGAGTAAGCACTTTTAAGCAGCAGTAAGCGGGTTTAAGCCTGTTTACGTGTGGGTTAAACAATGCCTACACAGGTTAAGCAGTTTAGAAGCTAACTAAGTATAAGAAACTGTAACCGGAAGTTAGCAGTGCTTACCTCCACGCAAACCCTTGCAAACCCACTTACAACTGCATTAAAGTGCCTTAATCACTCTGTATCCAACAGCCCTTGTTCTGCCTAGCAACAAAATAAACAGCCTCTACAAAGCTTGAAACTATGACCCTGCACATGCTATGCAAAGTGATTTACCACTAAGCCATGTCAGATACACATAACTCTCATGTTTTCAAAAACATATCATCCAGCCCAGTCATTCAACAGTACAGAGAATATATTCCAACATTTAGATGTATGTGTGTGTGTGTGTAAATATATCAATATCTAAACATATACAACATATCTATATGTTGTTGTTGTGTCTTTCGGCTTTTTCCTGGCTAGGGGTCGCCACAGCGGAACTCCGGTCTGCTAATGATTGGTAGTTAATTTTTACATGCTGAGTTACCAGCCCTGATGCACAACCTTCAACGAAGGTACGTCTATTCACGCATATCTCCACGCAGAAGACGCTCTAGCTGAGAATCAAACTGGACAGCGTCTTACTGTGAGGCGACAATGCTACCACAGCACCACCACCGCAGATATATACAACATATCTATATATGTGTATATATCTATATATATATATATATATATATATATATATATATATATATATATATATATATATATATATACACAAATATATATAAACATACATACATGCAAATGCCTAAATCTATAGATATATATATATATGTCTACACCTATATGTCTAAATATATGCAGCAAGTTACATATATGTAAGCAGATATATATCTATGTTGGTATATACAGACATAGTTTTATATATACATATATATATATATATATATATATATATATATATATATATATATATATATATATATATATAAGTATCTCTCTCTCTCTCTCTCTCTATATATATATATATATATATATATATATATATATATATATATATATATATATATATATATATGTAAGTAGATATATATATGTATGTGTGTGTGTAAATAGATATATTTATATATATATATATATATATATATATATATAGGTATATATGGACATACATCTGTGGATAACAATGGGAAAATAACTAAAACATATATGTCCACATGCACCATTAATGGGGTTGGGAGGCCCCAAACAATATATGTCTTGTACGAATAGGTATAGCCCCCCCCATAGCCAAACATGTCCACCCTGCAATACACTACCAAGTGTTGCAGATCCCATAAAAAGGACCTGACATGACATGGGCACAAGATGTTAACAGTACTACATCCCACCTGTATGATGTCAGACTGGTAATGGTAACATATCATGCAGTACAGTCTGGCTCTCATAGGAAATGTACAATGTGGAAGCTATCAACATCCCTAGTATAGATATACACAGACACATATATGCAGATACAGATATATATATATATATATATATATATATATATATATATATATATATATATATATATATATATATATACATGTGACTACACATACACAAGCAGAGATAAGTACAGTAAGATACATATGTAGAAGGTGCACACAATATGGAACAGCCACTATGCCTACAGTTAACACCTTAACAACTGGACACTGTATGAGCCACCCATACAAATGACAATCGTTGCCTGCAACATATACTCACAGAGAGGTCATAGGATATAACACCCTACACAGGTTTGCATAAATGGAAAACCTTTATTTGTGTACTATTACAGTTTTATATGCCATGTCATATAGCTGTCCAGACACTGACATCCATATAAACAGAGTAATGTATCTGTGAAACGGTTATACTAATACAGTAGTCTGGAAAGGTTCACAACTGTTGCTGTCTAGGCCAAGCCCTTCAAATACTACAATAGTAAAGACAGACTGGGTCACAGGATACCAAACAATTAACAGTAAGTAATGCAGGTGTATAGTTCAACATCCTCTATCTACACTCTGTACACAATCACTAGGTGGTAAAGACTCCAGTTGACCAAATGGGATGTAACTGTTACGTAACAAGGCATAACTGACGCCATCACAAGCACACTGACAAACAGAACAGTCTGTATGGCAGGAGGCAGTAGGCCTGCATTAACCCAATTTATGTAACTAATGTAAATATAGGTGAATTTTATGGTACTGTACATCCAGATACCTTAAGGCAGCTCACCCCTGATACCACCTCATTTTGTAACAACCTAGGTTATTTATGGTGCATCCTCCCTATACTGAATAATACAGGGCCATATACCACTGTTACATGCACTGGCCTCTGGTGTGCATAAGGGAACACATGTATTGTGTAGGTGAAGCGCGCACATATATGGACCCAGCCCCACCATATGTGTGGGGGATACAACAGCAGTGGACTGATGGCAGGAATGGCAGCATGATATACTCACAGCCCACGACATAACAACCCCTGACAGCATGTCATATGTGGAAAGCATGGTATGTAAGTGGAGGACAGAGGCTGGAACACAGGCCCATATGTGGAAAACTGTTGCCATACACTAAGCAAGTCACTGGTGTTACAGGATAGTTGGCAACATACCCTTAGTCAGGGATTTGAGGTTAGAAACATAAATGGATGTAGCTATGTACTGATAGCACTCAACACACACACTGCCAGTGAAATATCTGACACCGAACCTATGTGGTGGACAGACGAAACATGATAGGCACACCTCTGGCTACCAAGAGGATAGGCCCACAGTTGAGAGCTATGCAGACAGACTGCATTCCAAGGTAAACTAGTATGTACACACAAACCCTGTAACACCAGTACTATACAAAGCATAACACAACTCTACTCACACTCTGTCTGTAGTTCTGGAACCTCGTACAAATATGTAGCTGGCCTGAGTGTGCCGGTTCTCCTGTAAGAGGCATTGCTACCTGCTGTCTGTAACACTGATGCCCACACAGAGGAAGGATGTCCATCATGCAAGAAAAGTAAAGGGACCATGCCCACATGATGTAGGGATTTATAGTAGGTGGTTGCCATGACAGTGGTAACTGGAAGTACTACACAACAAGCTGCATGCAGTTAGCATGTGGAGGACACTGATTGGTGTAGAGGCCATCACCTGATCATGTGTCTCATTTACTAAAGCCATGCTGCAATCTAGTCAAAGCAGCTCAATCCATTTACTGGAGAGAGAGAGAGAGAGAGAGAGAGAATGGTGTTCGAACTTATGCCATTTCGTTGAAGTGATATAGACCCCAATGGAACAACTGCTATGGACAATAGTGTCTGTCCTTGTGGGTAGTGGGCCATAGCCATCAACTGTGCAGGTTAGCATTGACTGACAAGATGTAAGCCATCATAGTGTGTGTTGTGTAATGGGAAGTATGTATATTACGTGGCCAATAGCTGGTGGTGGAAGTAATGCCATTATGATGGACACGTGAGACCCACAGCCCACCACTGGCAGGATACTCAGGTTAATCTGTAATGTAGCAGGCCAGAATGCCATAGGTGTGTAATAGGCTTACCTGCAATCGGGTCCTACATATACCCACCTAATGTCAGGCCATGTCCATATGTGGCACCTGTCTGTGTTGTAGCAAGGCAGAACAGTGCAGCTGTGCAGGAAGGTGTTGTGAGATTGTGGAGCTGATGTCTGAATGTACCCCACATATAGGTATGCATATGTGAACATATGTCACATATATAATATATAAAGATATATATTTATATCAGCATGCATGTCCACAAATATACAGATACCCATGTGTAGATATATATATATATATATATATATGTGCACATGTATACAACATCACATATATCTACACATATAGAGATATATATGTATATGCACATCTACATATAAACAAACACACACACAGACATATATGTATGTAAAGACATGTCCCCTATATTACTACCACACTGATGCGTGCTATGTGTGAGGCACCAGCACACATAGCAATACACACAGATATCTACAGCTGGCAGTGTGTGCAACATGGATGGGAATGTCACATGTTAGTCCCTTGTTGGGACCACATTACCCCCGGCTGTGAAGTATGCAATGAGAATATGGGGAAGTATGGCAGGTACACTTGTCGAGGTGGTCAGGATTGGTAGATATAGAGGACAGTCTACAGGGGTGGTATGTCACACATGTGGTGGATAAACACCCTGGATGGTGTGTGTGGTCTGTGATGTAGACATCCCATGGGTCCTAATATGGGCACAATGGAAACAAGCCTCCCATCCACTGCTACTCACAACAGCAGTCCAAGTCCTGAAGGTGCCTGGTCTGGAGGCTGAGTAGGAGGAGCATGTTGGCCCTGTGAATGTGTACTGCGTGCCTCAGACTGATGTAGCTCATCCCACATGTGTCTGTGGAGCTCGATGTGGAACAGACACTAGACCTGACCTCAAGGGACAGGAACATGAATGTGTGTGCCCTGAGGGGGGGACAACATCCCTTGGGTGGTTCCGCCTGTTGGTATTGCTGGACCAGTACATGAAGAGGCCCCAGGTTGGGACACACATGCGATTGGCCAGGTATCATGGGCAGATGGGTTTGGAGAGGTGGATCTGCTGGCCAATAGAACATATACATGTTATTGTGTTACTGTTATAGAACATATGTTGGTAGTAATAGTCTACACAATCCTGCTACATATCCAACAGCATCCATAGATATCCTAAATAACACAGAATGTCAGATGTGCAGCAATCCCAGAGCAGCCATACCACTGGCATATATGGAACCATAGTGGCCCTGACAATGGCATGCAGGTGAATAGTCTGTAACAGGCCAGCAATGATAGTTTCCACACAGGGGACATAGCTACAATCACATAGCAGAAAGTGTGGTATAATACAATATCTGTCCCACTTGTAGGTAGGCTGTGGCCATACCTAATGAGTTGTGTGTACAGTTTGTTGAAGCTGATATGGTGGGAGGGGTGACAGAGATGTGTATTACAAACTGTGGTAACCTTACCGTATGAGTTGCTCAGTCCTGTTTCCATCTTTATGTCTTTCAGCCAAGATGGCACATACATGGTTTCCCACCTATTCCCAAGCGGAAAATGATGTGGTGATATCACACTTGATCCAACACTATCCAGTGCTGTTTGGCAGGGCCGCACATGAGCAGCAGGAGTGGCCTGCCCTGTGGAATGACCTAGTGCATAGGGTCAATGATGTCAGACTACACAACCACAGTTATGAGCAGGTCCGGCATCATTGTACTGACCTGCTTCACATTGCCCATCGGCATGCTGCTGCAGTCTGGGGGGAATCACCTCACCACAGGAGGGGGCCATACCATCCATCCCCACCTGACACGTGCGGAAGAGCTCCTGGCCAGCCTCATGGCACCTGCCCATCTGGACAGCCATCAACCGCTGGACACCTTTGTGGAGGTGGGTATCACCCACACACCAGCCGAGGAGCATGCAGGTAAGGGAACAGGGCACATCAGTAGACCACTGTTGTGCATACTTCCGCATTGGTACAGGTAGATCATGTATATCTGACATGTCATAGATATATTGTGTTGCTGCATTGTAGTGATAAAACAGATGTCCAGATGTGGTAGTATCGTTGGAATGTACCGTTGATGTATTATAATACTGCACCCACCCTGTAGCACTGCCACAGATGTGGCCACTGACATTGCATCTCTCACCCTCTTATGTAGGTCCCTCCAGGATGCCACCAAGGCAGCTGCCTGTAGCTGTTGACATACCTCCTAATCATACCAAATTACTCAGTTTTTACAGAGTTTTGGGGTCCAAGTAATGGGGTGCCACGATTCCTGAGTGGCACCCCTTCATTCACGATTTTTTTAATTATTTTTTGCGCTTTTTTGAGCTGACATCATCATGTGTGAGATGACGTCAGCTCCATCGGCCTGTTGGAATTGAGCTCAAGGGCTTTCCCAGCTGGCTGGCTGTTTGAAAATGTGCGAGCGCACTGAAGCAGGTACTGTTTATTTCTTTCCTAGCTAGCAAATCTGTGATGCGAGTGCTGCACTGAATGAATGGAGTTAGAATTGAAGCAGGTAGGTACTGCTTATTTCTTTCCTGGCTAAATCTGTGCTGCACTGAATGAACAAATGGAGTTAGAAGTTCCTTTCTGATACTGCTAATATACTCACTGTCACACTGTATCTTTACCAATCAGATTGTATATCTCTACCGATGTAGTTGCAAAAATATTTTTTAGTTTAAATGTCAAGATTTGTTTAAGGAAATGTGGCAAATTCATTCTTTCTTTTTTAAACTGTACTTATCACATTGCTTAGCAGACAGCATTATACCATCAACAAACCTTAACTCCATAGGTGTTATGGAGGATAGAACCATATCTTATAATGAATTAACATATTTTTCTTCATTTGAACTGTTTTAGTTGCTTTGAAATATTGACACACATTTCAAACTAGAAAAAGTAATACTTGTTTAAATGTTGTATTGTCTGCTTCTAACATTGTTTTGCAAACTACTACACAGATGTGTTAATATTCATTGTTGTTTTCAACAGAAGTATGTCGAAACACACTAAGCTGGAACTATTCTGTTTTTGCTTGCTGCTCATTTTTTGTGCTTCAATAAAAGAGTACAGTGTGTGAGTGTAGAAGGAAGAATAGTATATATTTAAGTACATTGTGAGTAGATAACAAGCTGATTTTGTTATGTCTGTAGATTGAGAACACAATATCTAGTTTCAGCATTTTCAGCATTTGGATGCTAACAATCCTTTACAAAAGAAGTGATAAGACACAACAACAACATTGTTAACATGACAGCATTTTACTAAAAGCTGTAGTTATGCAATTGTGAGAATTGAGTAAAATAAGTAAATGAATGCCTTACTAATCTGCATACATGTTGTGTGTGTGTGTGTGTGTGTGTGTGTGTGTGTGTGTGTGTGTGTGTGTGTGTGTATGTGAGAGAGAGAAATGGTACAAACAACAGCATTTTTGGGAAAGATATACATTTTTGTATCAGTTTGCTAAAAGTTACATAGTTAAGACCCTTGCTAGTCCTACATTTTAATGCAGTGCAACATGTGTTTATATATTTAGCCACTTGTTTTACTTTTGTTGACTGGGAATAGCTTTTAGATATACTTTTTTCAAGAATGACATGCTGAACTGCCAAAAGAGGTGAGTAGTAAGAAAAGTGTTGGCATATTAAAAGATTAATATCCGCTCTTTTACAGCAGAATGAGCAAAATAAATATAAATATTCTGCTTATAGATAGGCATTTCTTTATCAACAGATGACAATACCTAATAGGACTTGCACAGAGAGGAAAATGTAAATATAACATTATAAAATTAAAATAGAAACACATAATGTCTGCAAGCAGACAGGTAATAGTTTATAATGCAAAAATAAGTAACACAAATAACACACTAAAGCTAAAAGTAAAATTAGGATATGTGAAAATAGAAAGGTCTGCAGCCCAACTGAACAAAAGAGTATTGTGTTCACACACACACACACGCATACGCACACACACACACACACACACACACACACACACACACACACACACACACACACACATCCCTCCTACACACATGGCTGTTGCCTAATGTCTGTAATGCACGCTGGTAACACAATATGTTATTCTAGGCTTTCTAGCAACTTCCCAAAATTATACAAGCAATGTTTAAAATGTGTCCCTGTTTTTTTTTTCTTTTGCCCCCTGCCAAAAAAAACTGAAATTGAAAATAAGTGTGAGAAGTTGTGCAAGATGCCTATGGCTTTTATCTATCTATATATGTGAAAATAGAAAGGTCTGCAGCCCAACTGAACAAAAGAGTATTGTGTTCACACGCACACACGCATACGCACACACACACACACACACACACACACAAACACACACACACACACACACACACACACACACACACACACACACACACACACACACATCCCTCCTACACACATGGTTGGAGCATTTCTCCCCGGGCCTCCGCTGAAAACAGGCTCTGTGGAACCTAGTCGGACTTTCCCGGTCAACAAATGATAAATAAAAAAATAAAAATAAATAAAATATATATCTATATATATATATATATATATATATATATATATATATATATTGTATATATATATATATATATATATATATATATATATATATATATATATATATATATATATATATATATATATTGTGTATATATATATTATATATATATATATATATATATATTCATTTATTTATTTATTGTGTGTGTGAAAGTAGACTTTTATGGTGGAAATGTTCTGAATTGGGTAGTTTTGTCATTATTGGTTCATGCATTTTGTTTCATTGCCTAATGCCTACTGTAAAAATGTTTAAACAATAACTGTAAGATGTGATTTGTGTGTGGAGTTTTGTCATTATTGGTTCATGCATTTTGTTTCATTGCCTACTGGAAAAATGTTCAAACAATAAATGTAAAATTAGCTCTAACTTAAGTCTAACAAGTGTGCTGTATTATACAAGGAATATAATAAAGTCAGAAAGGTGTATCAAAGAACGCATGTATGTTTCATGTTTTGTGTGCAAGGGGCCTATGATTTGAAAATGGCCCAAAGCTAATCTTTATCCACCACTGGCCGGATGCATTTTCTTTGGATGTGGTGTGGGTTTCAATGCTGTTTCAATGAATGCGAGTTTCAAGGGCAGAGAAGTTTTAATGCCAAGTCTATTTTCATTGTGAGACACAGTATTGCTTTGTTTAGCAGATATCCATTAATGTTTGTGCATTGTGCTATATAATGTAAAAATAAAATCCAAATAATCATTGTAGAAGTAAAGCAGTATGCACACATCAGTGTTTATGGTAAATGGAGGTGTAATAGCCAGGTAATGGGACATTGGAATGTCTGCAGTGTGACTCTGGTGCAATATTTTGGTTGCCCTCCAGTTTGCATTTGAAAGTTGGTATCCCGCAATTCATTTGAGTGGATGGGGTTATGTAATTATGTATGCAAATTTTACATTAATCAGCGTACAGATTTGTACCTATTTATCATGGGCCTTGTCCAGATTTTTGATGTTTCCAGGTTGAGAGGCATGGCTGGTGAGTATGTTTTATGTAGATGCTTGCCAACACACCGGGCATGTAATGGTGATGGTATATTCCATGCACACATCTAACACACCTACCCTGAATGCATGCTGTGCATGTGCATGTACTGTTGCTGTGAAATGCACAGTCTCACAGGGGTGACCATGATTGGGTTGATAACTAACATCCTGTCATTGCGGAATGTTTCCACAGGGAGTAACATACTGGTGGTAGACATGGCCTACAGTAGGGACATGTTCGGAACAACACCCATATACAGTGCAACATCAGTGTATATACCTGTAGGACAAATGGCAACTGCTGCAGAGATACATTATGGCATAAGGCATTATAGTAGTCCACATTATTATCTGGGTCTAGGTTGCACCATGCGGTGTTCAGTGTATGGCACACTGCAAAGTGACACACATGTGTAGGGCTTACTTGTCATGCATGTGCATAAAGACTGAAGGAGGGGGGTTTCAGCATGACACACTAGTCCACTGCAGCAGGGATCCTAAGGATGCTAAGAATGGTTCTATCTGCACATAGTCAGGTTCAGCGCCTGTGGCAGCTGTAACCCTACCCACACAGCAATAGTGATGGCAGTGTGTGAAAACCATGAGATGTGCACATGAGTAGACCTTGCAATCATGCAGAATAGGGGGACATGTGTAGAGCAGACTGAACATACACTGGCAAATGTAAATGGCCCATGCTGGTATATCCCTGCCAGAAGCAGTGACTTCCGTAGTACACACAACAACAGGTGTGATAAACTATCATGATAAGGGTGTGTACACATATGCCCACAAGGTGTGTATGCATTGCGGTCAGCAGCTGCACACCTAACACAATCTATAGACACTGCATGTGAAAGTACAGGACATATGTCACATATCGGGCTCGTGTACTGCTAAGATATGTGGTGATGTGGTCCCATGGCAGGTCAAGGATGTGTGTGCCAAGTCAATAAAGATGGGTACACCCTCCATAGCCGCAGTATGCTTTGATGGTTGTCAGTGTAAGAGTATTGGAGTGGTCATACATGGTCTGTTGATGCTGACAGCTGTAAATCAGGCATTCTCCAATGACAACTGTCTACATATCATCCCAGGTATGTGTTGCTGAAAAACATAGGGGCTGTGAGAAGTAAAGCTGACATAACTGAGACAGTACTACACATTCCGCAATGCGTTGTACACCTGTGAGTTGTGGTGCACAGTACATGGCAGAGTGCAGAACAGGTGTACAGCAATACTGTGTACATGGGTGTAGTGCTATCCAGGGGAAGGGGCATCATCTAGTGACACAGCACATGCATCACACACATGTATACTGTTGCTAGCATGGATTGACTATAGCTGAATTGCATGCTGTTCTGTACCATATGTTCTGCATGTTGGCAGATGGGTAATAGGAGGACTGTGTGTACTATCATTGCGCAATCTCACCTGTGTGTGTGTGTGTGTGTGTGTGTGTGTGTGTGTGTGTGTGTGTGTGTGTGTGTGTGTGTGTGCGTGTGTGTGTGTGTGCGTGTGTGCGAGTGTGTGTGCATCCTGGTGGTTAGTTAGTTTGTCTGCAGGGTCACTCTGGTGAAGTGGAGGGAGGTGGATGCATGTAGGATGCATGTGTGTATGTGTGTGGTTGTTTGCGTGACCATGTATGCACATGTGTTATTGTTGGGTGTTCATATGGCTGTACCTCCCTGTGGGACCATATAATACATGGACATGGACTGCCACACTGCACACCAGGAATAATTGTCATGTGTGTTATCACAGGACAGTAAATAGTATAATATGTTCTTTAACATGGAACAGGCATCCAGAGGGAAAGTAGACACCAAGTACACCCTTAATATCACAGTCAGCAGAGCGGTCACCTACAATCCATGTATGCAGCTCTAGAGATGCATTGGGGAAGTACTAGTCAACACCAGGGAGTGTATCTAAATATTACAGTTGTCACATGATAGGCTGAAGGGGCAGCATATTTGGCATGTACTGAGCATTACATACACATGACACACAGATATTATCGATACAACATAGTAGCCCACACACATATAGGGGCCATACACATAATTTCCAGGCATAGAGAGGGAGCATACTGAATGACAGCAGTTAGGCCATATAAAACTACTACACACAGGTCAGGCAGGTAAAGTAGCAACAGGCCTTGTGTTGTGGCTGCTTGTGTGGGCATTTAGAGGACTGAGATGTTAATTAGTGGTATCAATGTGTGTATGTTAACAAGTGTGATGTAGGATGGGGTAACACATGGACATATATGTGGGACTGTCTGTAAAGCCATGGACTGGTAGGTAATACGGAGGTGTGTGTGTATGTGTGTGTGTGTGTGTGTGTGTGTGTGTGTGTGTGTGTGTGTGTGTGTGTGTGTGTGTGTGTGTGTGTGTGTGTGTGTGTGTGTGAGTGTACTGTTAGGCAATGCTGTACAAGTTTTAAAGTGCATTTGTTGTTTTCCCCCACAGGTAGAGAGGTGGATCAGGTCCCTCCTGCATGCAATCTGATGTTGGTGACCATACAAACACCGAAGATGATGATAGTGATAGTATTGTTGAGGCACAGGTGGGGTTGTCAGAGGCTGACACTGCATTAACATTTGACATCCCCCTTTTAGCCACCCCAACCCCGCACACTGTTTCAGTGACTACACATACCCCATCACCAGTGGCCATAGTGGAGGAACAGTTGGTGTTTGGTGGCAGTGCACAGGGAAGTGTGGTAACTATGCCTACTGTGTTCAGTCAGATCAGGCAGAGCTGGATGGCCAGCAGAGCACCACATAGGCGTATGCCCCAGAGTGCTCGTGGTAGGGCTGCTGGACATCATGCCCCTGGCATAGGCGACATAGCTGGTACCAGCAGTCACATGTTTCAGGCTGTAATGATGGTGCAGGCACATATGGAACATTACACCAGACAGGGCCTGTGGCTGCAGAGGGCTGCTCTCACATCTGTAAGCGACAACCTCCATGAACTGTCGGGTGCCATCCATGCTTATACTGAGCACACGGATTGATGGCATGATGAGATGATGGCCCTCATCAGCCGTGGTGTGTCTGTACTTCAATGTGTGGTGGGGATGCGGTGACACCCACATGGACATGGGCCAGCAACACCAACAGCTGGCAGTCAACGTGGACGTGCTAGGACACCAAAGGCTCCCGTAGTGGCAGTAGCAGCCCTGGCAGTGAGGGGGGTGTGCTGTCCACACCACACCACAGCAGGCCATATGCACATGGTCCTGGCCAGTCCCAGGTGGGACCTGGTACCAGTGGACAATTTTCATCAACAGGTGAGAGTAGAACATCAAGGCCTGTACCTGGACGTGTCTGCGGAACCCCTTGAAGGCACAGTCCATGTGTCCATGGCCAGAGGCAGTGAACTTTACACCCTGCCAGGTATGGTCTGCAGCTGTCCATAAACACCTGTGTAGGGCAACCACATGGCAGAACTGTGTGTATACATACCCACACATTATGCAAACATACCTAGGGCAATCCTGCACCTGCACACACCACATCACCTTGCCTAACTATCCACAGTATACCCCTCACCCACATACATGGTGTCAAATGTATGACCCACCCTCGGCCTCTGGCAAACCAACATCACATCCTGTGCATATGATGATACCTGTGCCCCATACTTGTCATCCATACCATCAATGCAGGGACAGGCTGATATGGTTCTGATGCACATGGTGACTGCACAACAGTGTAACACAGTACTGCTGTGTAACATGTTGTAGGGAGTAGAGCGTAATGCATATATGGCAGGTAGTGTAGCCATCCAGCAATGATGCCTTATAGCTGTTAGTAACACTGGTTAAATGTGGTATCCATAATGCTATCCATGTGTGATGTAGGTGTACATGTGTCAGCAGTAGGATGCCCTGTGCATATGATAATACCTGTGCCATATTCCTGTCAACCATACCATCAATGCAGGGACAGGCTGATATGGTTCTGATGCACACGGTGACTGTACTACAGTGTACCACAATACTGCAGTGTAACATGTTGTAGGGAGTACAGTGTAATGCATATATGGTAGGTAGTGTAGCCATCCAGCAATGATGCCTTATAGCTGTTAGTAACAATGGTTGGATGTGGTATCCATAATGTTATCCATGTGTGATGTAGGTGTACATGTGTCAGCACTAGGATGCCCTGTGCATATGATGATACCTGTGCCACATCCCTGTCAATCATACCATCAATGCAGGGACAGGCTGATATGGTTCTGATACACATGGTGACTGTACTACAGTGTACCACAGTACTGCAGTGTAACATGTTGTAGGGAGTAGAGTGTAATGCATATATGGCAGGAAGTGTAGCCATCCAGCAATGATGCCTTATAGCTGTTAGTAACACTGGTTGGATGTGGTCTCTATAATGTTATCCATTTGTATTGTAGGTGTACATGTGTCAGCACAAGGATGGTATGCAGTCATATTCCACAATGGGGTATGTCACTGTGGTGACACCATGGCTGTGACATATATGGTGTACAGTTGAACACATGTCACAGGTTACTAAACCAGTTATTGCCTGTGCCACATGGATGGGTGGCCCACTGAGGCGTGTATACCCTGCAACCTGATGTAGACCCATCCACATACACGCACACTGTTACTTGGCAACACTGGGCGTAGACCCCTACCTAGCTATGTAGTGATACTGAAGTGTATAGCTTACATTGCACACACCACACAGTATTTAGCGTGAGGTGTTTCCCAGGTTGCATGTTACATGCAGAACATCCCCAGACTTGTACAGTATGCTAATGGGGGATGTGATGGGTGTATTTGGACAATACGTAATGTGACATACTGTCATATACACATTTACAGACACGTAACAGCCAGACACACATCTGAGATACCAGGGCCTGTCACTGCTAACTAACCTGACTATTTGTCCAATGTGTTACAGGTAGGCTGCACACATCACATGCATAACTGGCTTGGATTGTAGTAACAGTTACCTGTATGGTTGATGGTGAAAGTGGTAACCATAACGTGGTACATGGAACATATATAGGTGTACCTTGGTGTAATGACAGTGTACGCAGCACCCACATCCCCCAGTGGATATTGTACTCCATGAAACCTATGATGACACTCTGTCACACCCACCATCACACATTGGCCACAACTGTGATACAACCCATACTATGGATTGTATCACAAATGTGATACAACCCATAGTATACCCCAACAATGGTACTAAAGGGATATGCATCTCATGCACATGCCACATGTGTAGTAGGGTGTTGAATTGTCATGCCTCACCTATGGGCAATAACAACACTATCTGTACTACTGTGTGGCAATAGGTATTGTAATAGGAGTTTGTGGCCTTGGAATGCTGTCCCCTACAGATATACAGAAATGCACACCTACACACACATGCCAGAACATAATGTGTATCCCATGCCTATCACCCCATTTTTAAAACACTGTTGTGCTGGTACTGCAAGGCTCATATAGCCGGTATGGGGGGGAGCTTAACAGGGTACATGTAATGTCCAATACAGCAGCAGCCACAACTGACTATGGCAATGGGTGTTGCATTGGTTGTGAAGGCCTCATGGAATTCCCAAGTACAGGTTTGCCAACACACAGACACTGCTATAGTCAGTCATGCACACATACACATGTGTCAGTACAGGGGTACATCCCAGCAGGTGGTCATAGCTGTGTACCTAACTATTGTCAAGGGGATATGGGTTGTGTAGGGGTTGTGTGTACAGTGTTATCCTGCCACCTGCCATGTGGCAGCAGGCATCTATCAAAAGAAACTACTGTCATAATCCTCAGGGTGTGAATGACATGCATCAGCTAATCCTCCAGGTTCCTCCTGCACATGGCCACTAAGGTGATCAAGTTGACATGTATGCAACATGTATTACAACACATGGTTATTGTCTGTGATGGTGACCCAAGCATGTTCAGCTGACTGTGGTAGTGTAGTGGAGGTACCTGTGTCATGTGGTGCGTACAGGGTGACATCTCCTATATGTGTCACTTCTTACACAGCTGGGCAGACATGTCAGTGTCAGTCAAGCTTAGGTTGCCTGTACATATCTCAGCTGGATACCTGCCATCTGCACATCTGTACACGGACTGACAGTCATCAGTTTGGCAAGTAGCTATGCATTATCATGAGTATGTTAACAGACATCTGAACTATATGTATGCCATAACTACATATCAGATGCCCTCAGTAACATGCTGTACAGACAGGAGTCTACAGTTACATTCCACATGATGGACTACTACCCAGTAAGGGATATATATTGTGACACAGCTCACACACCAGGAATACAACAGAGAGTCAAGCTATGCCTGCAGGTGTGCCTGTTGTCAGTTCTACATTTAGCACTCTGCTCTTGTCTGGGTTAGCACTGTCAACAGTAGTACTGCCATGATACACTACATGCCAGTGCAACAGCATGTACCCTGGGCTACTACCCTTGTATGTAACACATTCACATGGATAACAGTGCTGTAGAGGCCTCATTTACATCTGTGTGCCACACCTGACACTCACACCTCTTGCTACTCTAATGATAGCACATAGGTGCATGTATTGTACATGGCATTACATACACTTATTACAGATGTTATTACCCTGCTATGTTATCAGACTGGGTGGTGTGATTTGGTTACTAGGGCTAAGCCATGCTTAACAAGTCTCAACATTGGTGCAATATAACAGCTAGGCTGATTTGCGCATTGGTAAGCAAGGCCTACACTGTAAGCACCAGTACATTTACCCATAGCTTAGCACTGCTTAGCTTCATGCAAACCTGCTTAAAGCTGCTCAAAACTGCCTTAACCACTCTATAGCCGACAGCCCTTGTTCTGCCCAGCAACAAAATGAACAGCCCTTGCAGGTCTTGAACCCAGGACCCTATACACTACAGTCACAACAGTTAGCCACCACACTATGACCACTGTGAAGACAACTATTGTTTTATCAATATAGCTGTCAATTCACATACTGAGTAGTATTGAACAATTGCCTTTACTTCCTAAATTGTGTAGTCATTGTTATTAATATGACTGTTGCATCACATGTTTTTTTATCATAATATACACATAGCAAACACATATGGTGAGATACATCTGAGAGGGTATACACAACCGTGAGGTTTACACATGACAGGAATATGGTTATATACATATAATAGGTTTATATATCTATATATGTCTACATGTAAATACACATGTATACTTATACATATGTCTGTATACACATCTGTATAGTGCTACTTATATATGGCTATGTGTACATCCCTTCGTATGTACACACACACACATATATATATATATATATATATATATATATATATATATATATATATATATTTTTTTTTTTTACACACACACACATATATATATATATATATATATATATATATATATATATATATATAGGTTCATAGGTTCATAAGTAAGTACTAGGCTATCTGCCCAAGGGCATATGTAAGCCTAGCCAGAATACATTGGTTTTCACTGCCCCCTTATATTAGTTCCCTGTACCTCTGTCCAGCAGAGCCATTAGTTCCCTGTGCCTCTCTCCAGTAGAGCCACTGCAGTAATCCCCGGGGTAAATTTTCTGTTTCCCATCCACTCGTCAAGGTTTCTCTTGAAGAGTGTTAGTGAGGGGCTCTGCCTAATGTAGATTGGAATCCTGTGCCAAAGCATGGGGAGTCTCTGGGACAGGAATCTATCCCTCCAGCAAGTCCTATTTATCGTTATGGTGAGGTTTAGATCGCTAGAGCGTGTGACTCTTGGGGATTTGTTTTCTTTTAGGTGGAGCATGTCCATCAATTCTGGGTTGGACATGGCCTTGTATGTCAGGCAGAGATCACCTCTGAGTAGGCGGTATGCAACTGAGTACAGCTGGAGTTTCTTCAGTTGGGCTGCATAGGGCATCTGTCTGAGGTCAGTAATCCTCTTGGTGAGGTACTTCTGTGGTCTTTCCAGCTGTTGCAGATGTCTTGAAAGGTACATCCCAAATGGGGCGTTGCACTCTATGGTGAGTCTGATGAGTGATGACTAGAGGGGCACAATAACCTCTTTTGTTCTAGATGCAAACTCTTTTGTGATTAGGTGGGCCACATAGAAGGATTTTCTAACCACCTTGGCAATATGATTATCAAAGGAGAGATTACTATCTACATGGGTCCTCAGATCCCTTATTTCATTTTCTGTATTTAGGGGACTACCACATATGTGGTAGTTCATGGTTACTTTTTTTTTCCCAAAGGGGATGACTATGCACTTCTTGGCAATTAGCTTGAGGCCATGATTTTGACACCAGGTATCCGTCTAAGTGAGACCCTTCTGGAGGATGTCTGTATCAGCCAGAAAGTCAATTATGGCCCCCAGTTTGCAGTCGTCTGTGAACCTGGCCAGCCATAGTCCTCCTGTGCTTGCCTGTACCTCTGAGAAGTATATACCAAACAGGAGGGGTCTCAGGACTGAGCCCTGGGGGACACCACTTGTAACCGGTTTAGTGTCACAACTAGACTCTGCAACTCTCACCATGTTGGTTCTATCCGTGAGTCAATTTGCAACCCATCTCGTGATGTAGGAGTTTATGTTCAGGCTGGTGAGCTTGTCTGTAATACCAGAATGGGGAATGGTGTCAAAAGCCTTTGCGAGGTCTAGGTAGGCTGTGTGGACCTCCTTTCTCTCATCTAAAGCCTTGGTAACTATCTCAAAGAAGTCCACCAGGTTTAGTAGGCATGATCTGCCCTTAACACTACTCACCCTTCTCTGTATCTCTACCTCCTATCACTACCACCTCACATATCCATTCCTCTATTCTCCAACATCTCATTCAATCTACGACTTTCCTACTCCTTCTTCTTTCACCATCTCTCCAAACCTTTTTAACACTCCTACCTCAACTCTATATAAAAGACACATACTACACATTCTCAAACCATTTAATAAGATTAAACTTAAACCACCCAAATACTATCAACCTTTCACATGTGCTACTCTTCTCACAAAAGATCTACTCTCCACTGGGGACATCCACCCAAACCCATGCCCCCCTACACCTCCCCTCTCCCCATCCCCCACATCTACCTTATCAACATCCTTCTCAAAAGTCTCTCCCAAAGACTTACCAAACACACAACCACTATCTCATAACTCACTTCCAGGTAAACAACTAACCTTCTATTCACTAAATAGTCAAAGCTTAGCTAATAAAACTACTGAGCTACACTCATGGATTGCTTTCAAAACCCCACACATCCTAACCCTATCTGAAACATGGCTCAAACCACACATCAGTAACAGTGAAATCCTCCCTCCTGGCTATAACATCTACCGCTCATTCAGACCTTCAAAGAAAGGTAGTGGCGTAGCCATCCTCCACTCTAACACCCTTGACCTATCACCTTACCCCCACATCTATTCCCAGCTTCCACCCTGCTGAACTTCTCATCATAAATATAAATCTAAACACCCACAAAAAACTAGCTTTAGCTTCCATTTATATTCCTCCTGGCAACAATATACACATACTGGAAAACATCTTATCCTGGTTCACCCTCAATATACCCTATGAAACACTCATTCTTGGAGACGTCAATATAGACTGGGCAAAACTATCTACTGACTCTCCCTTACATAGCATTCACCTTTACGGTTTCTGCCAACTCATTTCTACCCCAACCCGCTTCCACAAAACCTTAGCCTCCAGCTCCACAATAGACTGGATTCTCACCAACACCCCCCATCACTATCACCAGCCCACAACCTTATCTGACTCCCTTAGTGATCACCTCCCTACCTCCATTTTAAGATACAACTCTCACACACTTAAACCCCACCTTTTCAAAGACTGCAGAAAACTATCTACATTTAATCCTTCACTGTTTAACTCTACACTACATAACATTGACTGGTCCATCCTTAAACACCTCCCTCTAAATGATTCTGTAAACACTTTTAACAACATTTTCCTAAACACTCTAGACTCCCTAGCTCCCTCTAGGAAGATTCGAGTGAAATCCAATCATGCTCCCTGGCTTTCAAAAGAAACTAAGTCCATCATGAAACAAAAGGACAGTGTCTGTAAAGCCTGGAGCAAATGTAAACAAACTCCTCTTCTACTCAAATACAAACAACTACGCAATCTTGTTAAAAAACAGGTAATAATAGACAAGAAGTCATTCTATAACTCAGGCCAGAACAAATGTACCTCAAACCCTCATAAATTCTGGACAACACTCAAG
This sequence comes from Protopterus annectens, assembly GCF_019279795.1. Classification (NCBI taxonomy): domain Eukaryota; kingdom Metazoa; phylum Chordata; order Ceratodontiformes; family Protopteridae; genus Protopterus; species Protopterus annectens. The sequence continues at coordinate 1,387,732,825 of NC_056737.1, forward strand.
AACATCCTCTACCCTGGTAATCCCTCTAACCCCACACCCTACCCAAACACAACTCCTGAGGAAACAGCTACCCTACTTAATTCACACTTTATCTCCTCCATCCAAAATCTCCTACCCTCTCAACCTACCTCTTCCTCAGTACTTGTCCCCTCACCCACCCCTAACACTACACCCTTTTACTTCAAGCCTGTGCCCACAGCCTACATCAAATCACTACTGCTCAAACTCAAACCCTGCTCCCCCTCCACTGAGAAAATACCTCCTACCTTCCTCAAACTCGCAGCTGACTCTATCGCCTACCCAGTAACAATATTAATAAATAGATCTATGCAAGAATCTACTGTTCCTACCCTTTGGAAATCATTCTACACTATCCCTCTCCACAAAGGAGGTAACTCCACTGACCCTTCAAACTACCAACCCATTGCCATTCTGTCCCCTCTATCTAAGATACTAGAAAAATGCATCCACACTCAACTTATGGATCACCTTCTCAATCAAAAACTACTCATCCCTACCCAACATGGCTTTCGCCCCTCTCAGAGTACAACTACTGTTCTACTTTCCTTTACTCACACCATTGCAGAATCTTTGGACAACAATAAACTTACTTCCTGTCTCTTTCTTGACCTCTCTAAAGCTTTTGATACAGTATCTCATCCACTACTACTATCTAAACTCTCTTTCACCTCTCCTCCCACACCCTCAACTGGTTTGCCAGCTATCTGCCAGAAGGCAAACAATCAGTCAAATGGCTCTCTTCCCCTTCTCCTTTCTTACCTATCTCTACTGGTGTTCCACAAGGTTCCATCTTGGGTCCCCTCTTATTCAACATCTTCACAAATGACCTTTTCACCTCTTGCCATCTGTCCTCACTCATACAATATGCAGATGACTCCACAATCATTTCTACAGCCAACAACATCTCCGACTTACACTCCCTAACCCAAACAGCTCTACTTCCCATTGAACAGTGGCTTTCACAAAACCTACTGATTCTCAATCCTAACAAAACCAAACTCTTACTCTTCCTGTCCCACTCCCTTAATCATCATAAACTCTCCTTTGTCATTAAGTCTCTCAATAACACAACTATCATACCTGACACCCACACAAAACTCCTTGGAGTCATTATCAACGATGACTTAAAATTCAATCAACATATACAGCAATGTATAAAGAAAACATATCAGAAGTTAGGTCTGTTATACCGAAACAAAAAGTATCTCAGTCCCGAAGCTAGACTCACCCTAGGACAAGCACTTCTCCTCCCCTCACTCCTCTATGTAGCCCCAGTTCTTACAAACATCCAAAAAACTACCCTGAGTAAACTCCAACAATCCTACCACAAAATAGCCAGATTCATCACCAGCTCCCCAAACAACACACACCACTGTATTGCTTTGAAGTCTCTACAATGGCTTAGAACTCCCACAACTACTACATCTCTATCAATTTCACATGTTGCACTCTATGCTCTTTAAACCATCCAACTGTCCATCCCTATCTCTCATTGTCTCTGTCTACACCTCATCTCGACCCCTCCACACCTCTAATCAAAAATTGCTTGAAATTTACCCCCCAAACAAGTCAGTAGGTAAGCTACTCTACAAACACTCTGTGGCCCAAGCCTGGGACAAACTACCCCTTGACATTCGCTCAGTCTCTCACACCCCACTATTTAAAAAGAAACTAAAGACTCATTTACTCAATTACAAAATTTGCCCCTGCTATGACCCAGCATAATTTCTCTCCTCCCCCCACTTAGGAATCACTCTGTCTATCCCCACTAGTACAGTTACATAGCGAAATAAAATAAAAAATAAATAAAGCCTTGTACTGTCATATAACTATTGTTGATGTTGTTTTGTATATTGTGTTACTATTGTAAGACTAGTTTGCTGTGCTTGTATACAACTGTTTGCTGTGCTTGTTTACTACTGTAATATTTTTATTGTACTATTCTGGAGCTTTTCTCCTCGGGTCTCCACTGAAAATGGGACAAAATCCCAGTTGGACTAACCTGGTCAACAAATGTTAATAAATAAATAATAAATAAATAACAAAGCCAAACTGGGTAGGGTCCAATGTTTGGAGGTTCCCAACATCTCTGTTAATGAATTCCATGATGATGTGCTCCATACCATTGCAGACCAGGCTAGTCAGGCTTATAGGGCGGTAGTTCCCGGGGTCCATTGTGGCTCCACCTTTGTGGAGCGGGATAACTGTTGCTGTGCACCACTCTATGGGTATGTAGGCTGTAGAGAGGCTGAGTTTGAACAGTGTGTTTAGGTGATGGGATAATTAATTTTGGAGTCCGTGTAAGACACAGCCTGGGACACCATCTGGTCCCATTGAAGCTATATTTTTGGCTTTGTATAGGGTTGTTTTAACCTATGTGTCAATGACTGCCAGGGCTCTACATTCTTCTGGTATGGTTATGGGCCCTTTAAGGGGTGAAAGGGGAGTGAAGTTTGTACTAAACCTGTCTGCCAGAGAGTTGGCAATATCAGTCAGTTCAGTGTATTTTGTGCCATTCTGCACTAACTCAGAGCAGATATGAGAGTTTCCACTTAGGTTCTTGACATAGCTAAAGAATGCTTTGTGGTTATCTTTGGAGTCCTTGGCAATTTTTCTTTCGAAGCTAGCCTTGGATGATTTTATGAAGGATCGTAGTTTCCTGCTGATACTGGTCATGGTTGTCTTTCCTTCTTGGGATTTTACTCTTTTCTGAACTAGTTTCCTCCTTCTATTGTATAGCTTGCTTATGGCAGGGGTCCACCAGACTGGTTTCCTTTTTTTGGAGAAGTGAGTCTTGGTTTTGCTTGGGATAGCACAATCCATGCATTCTTGTGGGTGCTCATAGAGTGCCTTTGTAAGGGATTCAGCAGCTTGGACAGCGTTGTCCTTTAGCATGGGGGCTGTAAATCTTTCCACCTCAGTCTTAAGTAAAGTGAAGTTTGCTTTTGAAAAGTTTTTCATGGTGTTTTCCTTGATTGGGAGTGGGGGCGGAATGTGGATATCCAGAGTGATTAGTCTATGGTCTGATCTAACCAGCGAGGGGTTGACCTCTGGTTTAGAACACTGGTCTCCCATGTTGGTGATGACCAGGTCCAATATGTTGTCACCTCTGGTGGGGTGTTGACCAGTTGATCCAAGGCATTTGAGTTTATAAATTCTGGGAAGTGTTGGGCAAGGGAGTTAGTACTTGAATAGTTCTCCCAGTTAATGTTTGGTTAATTGAAATCACCCAATATTAGGGCGTTTGGTAGGACCTTCATATTTTCCATTGTCTCCAGAAACACGGAATGGGGTTCTGGGTCATGGTGTGTGATCTGTAGCAAGCTACAATTTGAATTGCAGTTTTGCCCATTGTTAGTTGCACATGGATGATCTCAGAGGCATTGTGCTGTGACACTAACCTGGAGGTGTGGGTATCCTTGATGAATATGGATACACCCCCGCCTTTTGTGTTTTGGTCCAGGTTCTGTGGCCAAAATGTATGGTATGAGTTGTAGCCTGGTAGTGCTGGGGTGCTCTCTGGAGCCTTAAACCAGGTTTCTGTTACTGCACAGATATTGATGTTCTCCATACTGAGGAGTGCCTTGAGTGCATGCATTTCGAGGTTTAGACTTCTGGCATTGAGTAGCATTACCCTTAGTTTTTGGTTACTTGTGCTATTTATGTTGGTGGCTTTTTCTTTTGAGCCTTGCCTAAAAAGGCACTATGTGGGGGCTGCAAAAGCCTTGGCCAGTATTCGATAACCGAAGGGTGACAGTTGCAAGCCATCTCTTGTGAAGCAACATGGCTTGTCTAGCATGTCATCCCAGGCAGACAGATACTGGATCCCCTTTGAATGACACCAGAAACTTAGCCAATTGTTGAAATTGATCATTTTTCTTTATACTGTGGCATCATTCTTGGTGAGGGCAGGATGCTACTCAGGGTCACGGTCATACCAGCTTGGGCTACGTGATCAGAGAGCTCTTCCGTGTCTCTTTTCATGTAGTCCAGGGAGGTACATCTCAGATCATTCACACCAACATGGACAATGACAAAGTCATATTTGTACTTGTTCTGAAGCGACCTGAGTGCTTGTGTTATGTGGTGGATCCTGGAGCCTGATAGGCAACTAACTGTAACCTTCTCCTTGTCCAGCCTAGTTAGTGTGACATCAGTGTGCCTGACTCTAAAGTCGCCTATTACTAGTGTGTTGGGTTTGTTATTTTGCCTTAAGGGCTGTGATTGCATGGCACACTAATTATGTGAATTATGTGTTTCATGGTTTGTAATGGGGTGTGGAGGTTGCTTGGGTGTCCAAGGTCTCTGTTGCTTTTGCAGATTTTTATTTAGAGCCTCTGAGTATATTTTCATGTATTTATGTGTGTTATTTGCCGGTGTTGATTTAGTAGGTCTGTGTGAGACTGGTGGTGTGTTGCAAGTATTTTCCTTCTCCTCTTGACTGTCAGTTCCAGTCTTGGGTTGTGAGAGCTTTGCCTCCAGTTTGGCTGTATGATTGCATCTCTCGCATATATTGGTGTTTGGTATTAGGAGGAGAGGGTTGTCTGTGTACATGAGGCAGCTGTAAAATTGTCTCAAAATGCCCAGATTCACCAGTTGGACTGGTGAGTACACCTGAAACTGCCCTTTAGACATGCCTGAATAGGTAAAGTGAGCTGATTGGCTGGTAGGTAAGAATAGAGAGCCTTGTCCTGCTGGACAGTATAGGGGGGGTCTAGTGCTACTGTTAATAAGTGCTCATTGCTCACTATGAGTTTTGAGCAAGTGCTGGGCTGTGAAATGAATGGTTTGAGCGCTTAAGTTGAAAGTCTGTCTAGTTCCAAGGGAAAAATGGAAGAGTAGACTTTGTGGAGCCGGGAATAGTTTAACCCTAGCTAACCAGCACTGCCCAGCATGCAAAACGGCAAATGTGTTTTTTATAGCAGGGAAATGAAAGAGATAGAAATTAGACCAAAATGGCCAATAAACTACTAACTTCTGGGCTGAAACCACTCCTCCAGGGACAGATAGGCTGCTCAAAGCTCCCCTCTCTCACAGGTGAACAGAGAAACTTCCTTCTATCCAAATGATTTGTTGGCAACACAGAAACTTGTAACACAGCCCTGAATTCAGCAATAACCTGAAAACTGGACTATACTAGTTCAGAAAGGCAGGAAACAAGTCTATTTCTTTTTGGGAGGGGGGGGTTTGGTTGTTTTTTTTTCAGAAAATAAAGCAGATACAATAAAAAAAACACACTTTAAATGCACAGAAATGGCTATCGCACTTTAGTGTGTAGCCTACACAGTTAAACAGATTATTTAAACACAAAAATGACTAGTTCAAGTGCAGGCAGCAAATAAATACAACATGTAGCAGAAACAAGCTTTTTAAATCACAGAAACACTAGAAAATTGGCATTTTAGGCAGAATTAAAGACAGCAAGAAAATACAGAAAAATGATACTTAATCACTCAAAATTCTCTCTTTTGTCTCTCTGCTGCTGTAGAACTCTGCAGGACACCTGGCAGGCACTCGCTGAACTGAATACAAGCACAAAAAAATGCGCAAATGAGGTTTTTATAGCAGGGAAATGAAAGAGATAGAAATTAGCCCAAAATGGCCAATAAACTACTAACTTCTGGGCTACAGCAAACAAGACACACAAATTTCAGAAAGAAACAGTTCAAATAAGCAGGTAAAATAAGCCTTTAACCAGAAATTCTCAGCTCAGAAGGGCAGGATATAGCCTCTTCTCCCACAAGAGTGCAGACCACAAACCTTCTTAATGTACAGTGCGAAGAAATAACCAACCTCTCTCTCAAAGTTAACCAGCAGCCAGAATCCAACAAGTAGTATAATAAAAAGAGCAGGTTAACACCACGATAAGTAGAAATGAACCTTTATTAACCAGAAATGAGCGCTTTCGCGTGCCCACAGACTGCACGCTTCTTCAGATGAATATAACATCACAGTAAAGGCATTCTCTATATATACAAAAATGTTAATTGCTAAAACCTTTGATTCATCCAATTAAGACAATAATCAATCAATTATACTATTTATAATACTCATTCATTTAAAGCAGTACAGCCAAATGTAGCCATATGTGAAACGAAAAACAAAAAAACAAAAATAAAATGAAATGAATGTAGTTATTATATCATAAATATCATTCAATATGTTTCATTGTAATTATTTCATCAGATAGTAAACAAATGTGATGAAAATATGTTAAAAGATATATTAAACAACTATGAGCCTGAAGCCCAAGTGCTCAAACCAGAACGAATGCGCTTTTAGAATAACAGACACAGAGCCTTCAAGTCAGCAATTCCCAACTTAGAAGGATGATATATATATATATATATATATATATATATATATATATATATATACACATACATATATATATATATATATATATATATATATATATATATATATATATGTGTGTGTGTGTGTGTGTGTGTGTGTGTATATATATATATATATATATATATATATATATATATATATATATATGTACATATAAATATATATATATATATATATATATATATATATATATATATATATATATACATATATACACATATATAAATAAATATATATATGTACATATGTACATATATATATATATATATATATATATATATATACATATATGTATATATAGCTATATATGTATGCACATCCTATGTATATAGTTATGCCTAGTTATGTTGGTATATATGTAGATATGTACAACTATATGTGCATACATATCTATTCTGATATACTTACTACTGTCAATATATATGTAGATATCCATACGTATATGTGCATATGTATCTCTATCTGTATATGTGTAGACATATATTGCTCTGTATATGTATATATCTGAGTGTTTATATGTATATCTATATATATATATCTATATATATATATATATATATATATATATATATATATATATATATATGTATATATATATATATATATATATATATATATATATATATATATATATGTACATATACATATCCATCTATTTATGTTGATATGTATATGTGTCTATATCTATATAGATATATGGATAATTAGATGTACATATATGTTCACCATATGTCCTGAACATGGAGTGGAGCCCTACTTCAGCCCCAGTAGTCCCAACTTTGTAGTGCATGGGGATGTCAGTTATGTATTGCAGGTATATTTGTAGTCTATTGCTACTGTAATAGGGATGGTCTTCACAGACATGGTGTGTGTGGGAGGTCACATCTGCTTTTAACATGTTCACCATTGGCTACTGATAGACATCAGAAGGTCTGAAGAAGCAACTGAGTGCTGCAAAAGCACTTACCACTGTTTTCTTTTGTTATTTTATTAAAGATGCTATTGTGTGCTACCTTGGTGCATTGTTCTTTTGTTTTTACTTCATGTTTTTATGCACCTTGGTTTTACCTACAGCCGTTTTTGTTTGATAGTATTACCTGTGTGAAAGTGCATAACCACAACCAATGTGAACACAGCCACAGCCTCATATGGTAAGCTAGCGTACTTTTACAGTATATGGACTATCTGTTCAACACCGTCCTCATATGTGCCCCTCACACACTAACCCTACATATGCTGTGCTGCTACACAGTGTGGTCTGATGCCTGTCTGTGGTATCAGACATGTGTGTGTTTATACCTACAAACATGTAAGCCGATAAGGTAACACACGGTGGAGCAGCATGTAACATCACATAGAGAGGACCAAGAACAATGACATCTACCACAGTCTGTACACAGGCCAAGGTACATATTAACAATACACACACTGTCGACAATCACCATAAGTACACAGACCTTAGTACTGTACACACAAGCACAGAATGTCCAGGTTATGTCATCAAATATAACCCCTACTATACATAACATGTGCAGCAGTCTAATATCTCACTGGCTTGTTATCAGATATGATGTCAATAAATATGGTGTACAGCACATATGCACCTCTTACTGCATGACATATGTACAAAGGTTGGCAGAGATGTGGCTGGAGGCGCAAACACAGGGCCATTATTGACATTTTGCTGTGATAACCTCATACATTTACTATTGTAACAGGGTTTGTTGTAGCATATGTCCTATGAGGGAAATGAAGTCAGTAACTCTCACGGCTGTCACCATCTACAGACAGCAATTCTCTCACTATCTTCTGCAGTTCACAGATAGGTGCTCTGTGGGTAACACAAGAAACAAAAGGCACCACACACTGCCCAGTCTGCAGATGACCCTACTGATGGGGGTTTCCTCATAAACATAGCACTGACATGACAGGTATTAAAATTTGTAGGACAGCCATATCCACACACGCCCTGTTAAACCATTACTCCAATTGTAGTGTAGCAGCACTTACAGTCTGTAGTCAAGTCAGACACATCCCCCTCCTGTGTGTTGGCCTGTTTCCACAGTGTATATTGTTAGAGGTAAATTCCCAATCCATCTGTTATGCTGTTTGCCAAACAACAGATCTACTTCCTGCTCACAGTGAATGAAAAGGCCTAACACCAACATGATGTTCCTTGATATTGGAGGGTGTTTTCATGCAATTGGCTATGGGAATGTTACCACAGCTGTTCCACATGCAATCAGCTAGAGAAGGGCAGCAATTCCTGCAGAGGCCATCAGCTGATAATGAGCATCACTTACAATATACATGCTGCAGCCTTAGCAAAGCAGGTGTAGGTCTCCACATCCACCAGAGAGGGTGAGAGAGAGGCAGACAGAGGCAAAGTAAAGTCAGGGAGGGTTGGAAGAGTAAATCTTAAGCATGTTTGTTTCACACACCTATCGGCACAAGGTATCAAACCCCAGATGACTATGTAGTGCTATCACAGCATGAACAGGTGCCAGTATCAACACAGCCACACTCTTACAGGGATGCACATACATTGACACACATGGCAGGGACAGGAATACAACTCATAACTAGTGAGATTGCCACAACACATTACTGTGCATGTATCACATGCACCACAGGGATTATACAGAGGTTATATAGGCAAAGGGTATGTGGAGGTGTCTGACATTGAACAGCATGCTTCAGTATGCCAATGGGGGTTATAATGAGTGTGAATGTGATCATACGCATCATACAACACACACACACACACACACACACACACACACACACACACACACACACACACACACACACACACAGGGTGCCAGTACTGACATACATGGGTGCATTGCTTCACAGGTGTGTAGTGGTCGACTGTGCCAGACAGCTATACAAGGCTAGGTGATGGGTAAACCTTGGCATCAGCCAACATGACATTGGTCTGCCTTGTGGCTCAGGGGTGTAGTTTCAGGAGTCGCCCACACAGGTGGGTATTGTATTCACCATCCAGTCACCTGGGTGACTATTGTGTGTGGCCAATGCTGTGCATTGCTTGCCATGTATGTGTCCCTTAGTCCATGGCATGGACAGTGTCTTGGATGTGCACACCTCCCACATGCATATACAGTGTCATGTGGAAGAGTACCTAAGGTGTCTGGCCCATGTTGTGTATAGAGATTATCATCAGATGTGCCAGTCCTGGCCCCATGTGGTGGGAACTGGTAATAGACAGCACCTACACTGATAGCATGATACCGCCATTCCCTGGTGTCAGTGGCATCTGTCCATACAGGGCATGTTTTCAGGTATGGTATGTCCTTTGTGAGTCACATTTGATGGCAGCCTGTTGCAGGTGTCCAGTGGGGAACATGGGGAAGGTGCACTGTCAGCATGTACGTGCCTAGTGGACAGATGGACAGGGTGCCTTGCCCTCTGTAGCCCACTGCAAGCACACCATAGCTACTATCAGTGGGCAATATCCAGGGTACTACCAACATAGTGGTTGTTGCCTAGGCAAGTGTGTGTGTGTGTGTGTGTGTGTGTGTGTGTGTGTGTGTGTGTGTGTGTGTGTGTGTGTGTGTGTGTGTGTGTGTGTATCAGACATGGGTTTAGAGTGTTCTCTGGGTAATACTAGGGTTGCTAACTTTGATTGCCTGGCCTTGATGTCACATGTATGGGTATGGATTTACACCCCAGCCTCTTGGATATTTCACATCTGTTATCCCTGTAAGGTGGACATTGTAATACAAGATACTAGTTACAAATACAGACAGACACACACACACACACACACACACACACACACACACACACACACACACTCACACACACACACATACCTGTCATGTCTGGGATTATAACTCCTACCTAACTAGTTTATTACACTACAGCACTACGCAGTTATAGGACATGCCACAGAGATTACAGGAGTACTCCTTCCCCAAAGGTGTATTTCACATTGGATGACATCAGCAGGATTGCCAAAGTAGGGCATTTGAATTGTAGTGAGTGTGGCTAGGCTAAAATGCATTGCTCTCTACACAGACATTGAAACATGCACAAAACATCCACAACCAGCATGTGTAGGTATAGAATCCCTACTAGAGTTCTATATCACACTACACCATGGAGCTGCTATAGGACACACCACAGGGATTACTGCAGTACTCCTTCCCCACAGGTGTATTTCACAATGAATGACAGCAGGATCGCCAAAGTAGGGCATTTGAATTGTAGTGAGTGTGGCTAGGCTAAAATGCATTGCTCCCTACACAGACATTAAAACACACACAAAACATCCACAACCGGCATGTGTCAGTATAGAACCCCTAACAAAGCTCTATATCACACTACAGCATGGAGCTGCTATAGGACACACCACAGGGATTACTGGAGTACTCCCTCCCCAAAGGTGTATTTCAAAATTAATGACATCAGCAGGATTGCCAAAGTAGGGCATTTGAATTGTAGTGAGTGTGGCTAGGCTAAAATGCACTTCTCCATTCACAGACAGAGACACACACACACACAGTTGCCATGTCTGGGATTAGAACTCCTATCTAACTAGTTTATCACACTACAGGACTATACAGTTATAGGACACACCACAGAGAATACTGGGCAACACTTTTCCGAAAGGTGTATTTCACAGTGTATGATATCAGCAGCCTTGACAAAGTAGGGCATTTGATTTGTAGTGAGTGTGACTAGCCTAAAAAGCAATGCTTTCTCCACAGATGGTGAGACACGTACACACACACACACACACACACACACACACACACACACACACACACACACACACACACACACATACACACACACAGTTGTCATATCTGGAATTAGAACTCTTACCTAACTAGTTTATTACACTACAGCAGTACGCAGGTATAGGATGCACTATGGAGATTTCTGGGCTACAGCTTTCCAAAAGGTGTATTTCACAGTTTATGACATCAGCAGCCGTGACAAAGTAGGGCATTTGATTTGTAGTGAGTGTGACTAGCCTAAAAAGCATTCCTCTCTCCACAGATGGTGAGACACACACTCACAGTTGCCATGTCTGGGATTAGAACTCCTACCTAACTAGTTTATTACACTGCAGTAGTATGCAGGTACAGGGCACTCCATGGAGATTACTGGGCTACATCTTTTCAAAAGGTGTATTTCACAGTGTATGACATCAGCAGCCTTGACAAAGTTGGGCATTTGATTTGTAGTGAGTGTGACTAGCCTTAAAAGCATTGCTCTCTCCACAGACTGTGAGACACTCACACCCCACACCCTCACATACACATTTGCCATGTCTGGGATTAGAACTCCTACCTAACTAGTTTATTAAACTATACCAGTACACAGGTATAGGAAGTGCCATGGATATTACTGGGCTACAGCTTTCCAAAAGGTGTATATCACAGTGTATGACATCAGCAGCCTTGACAACGTAGGGCATTTGATTTGTAGTGAGTGTGACTAGCCTAAAATGCATTGCTCTCTCCACAGACGGTGAGACACACACACACACACACACACACACACACACACACACACACACACACACACACACACACACACACACACACACACACACAGTTGCTATGTCTGGGATTAGAACTCCTACCTAACTAGTTTATTATAGTTTCATAGTTTCATAGTATAGTACTAGGCTATCTACCCTAGGGCATTTATAAGCCTAGCCAAAGTGTATGTGGCTTTCACCACCCCATGTAAAGATACAAAAGTGTACAATTAAATTAAATTTAGTTTACTGTGCCTCTATCTAGCAATGACACAGAGATGACCCCCGGGATAAACCTATGATCACCCATCCATTCGTCCAGATTTCTCTTGAAGAGAGTCAGTGAGAGTCTCTGCCTAAGATGGACATGTATCCTGTTCCAGAGTGCAGGAAGCCTCTGGGTTATGAATCTGTCCCTCCAGCATGTCCTATTCATATTTGTGCTGAGGTTTAAATCTTTAGCTCTCGTGGCTTTGATGGATTTGGATTTTTTGAGGTGGAGCATGTCTATTAATTCTGAATTGGACATGGCCTTGTAGGTAAGGCACAGATCACCTCTGAGCAGGCGGTATGCTACAGAATAGAGCTGGAACTTTTTCAGTCTGGCAGCATATGACATATGCTGGAGACCCTTGATCCTCTTGGTAAGGTACTTTTGGGGTCTCTCCAGATGCTGCAGGTGCCGGGTGAGGTACATACCAAATGGGGCATTGTACTCAATCATAGGCCTGATAAGGGAGGAATATAAAGGTACAATGACATCCTTTGATCTGGATGTAAATCCCTTCATGATAAGGTGGGCAAGGTAGAAGGTCTTTCTAACCACTTTGGCAACGTGAGTGTCAAATGAGAGGTCACTGTCAACTTGGGTCCCCAGGTCTCTGATTACTTTTTCTGTACTTAGTGGATTACCACCTATGTGGTAATTTGTGGGTACTTTGTTTTTTCCAAAGGGGATGACTATACATTTTTTGGCATTTAGTTTAAGGCCATGACTCTGGCACCAGTCATCTGTTTCTGTGAGGCCCTTCTGGAGGATGCATGTGTCAGCTGGTGTGTCGATTATGGCATCTAGTTTGCAGTCATCTGTGAACTTTGTCAGCCACAACCCCCCTATGTTTGCCTGCACATCTGAGAAATAAATGCCGAAAAAGAGGGGTCCCAAGACAGAGCCCTGTGGGACTCCACTTGTGACTGGCTTAGAGTCTGACATAGCTCCTGCTATTCTGACTTTGTGGGTTCTGTCCTTTAGCCAGTTTGCAACCCATCTTGAGACACACGGGTTTACATTTAAGCTGTTGAGCTTGTCTATGATGCCTGAGTGGGGTATTGTGTCGAAGGCTTTTGCCAGATCCAGGTAGGCTGTATGAACTGCTTTGCCTTCATTGATGGCTCTAGTGACTGTTTCAAAAAAGTCCACCAGGTTTAAAAGACAGGATCTGCTTTTTACAAAGATGAACTGGGTAGGGTCAATTGTCTAGGTCCCCGATGTCTTTGTTTATGAGTTCCATAATGATCCTTTCCATAGCTTTGCAGACCAGGCTGGTCAAGCTTATGGGGTGGTAGTTTCCAGGGTCTGTAGAGGTACCACCTTTGTGGAGTGGGACCACTGTAGCTGTACGCCAGTGTTCAGGGACGTATCCTGTAGCAAGGCTAAGATTAAACAGCTTTCTTATGTGCGGGTTTTAGCTCCTCTAGGAGTTCAAGTAGCACGCAACCCGGGACTCCGTCAGGTCCCATGGATGCTGTATTTTTAGCTTTGCTGAGGGCAGCTCTCACCTGGACATCTGAGATTTCAGGGAGGTTGCATTCAGCTGAGATATTTATTTCGTCTTTTGGGGGAGAGGGAGGGGAGAAATTTGCACTGAACCTGTCTGCCAGTATGTTGGCAATATCTGTGGGTTCAGTGTATTTTTTGCCATTATGAACTAACTCTGCGCATATCTGAGGGTTTCTGCCCAGGTTTCTAACATAACTGAAGAAGGCCTTGTGATTATCTTTAGTGTCCTTAGCGATTTTTCTCTCGAAGTTGGCCTTTGATGATTTTATTAGCGAACGTAGTTTTTGCTAGTGCTGATCAGGGATGCCTTCCCTTTATGGGATTTTGCTCTGTCTTGCAGTAGCTTCCTTCTCTTGTTATAAAGTTTGTTTATGGCTGGGGTCCACCAGATAGGATGCCTGCCTTTGGTGGAAAGGGTCTTGGTTTTATTTGGGATTGCATGATCCATGCATTCTTGGAGATGCCTGTAGAAAGCATTTGTGAAGGATTCAGCAGTGTGGGATGTGGTTTCCACTGGCCCAGGGGGCTTGAAGGATACCATTTCAGTCCTAAGGAGTGTAAAGTTGGCTTTTGAGAAGTTTCTCACTGTGGTCTTTTGTGCTGGGGGTGGAGGTGGGATATGAATATCTAGGGTTATTAGTTTATGGTCTGATCTCACTAGTGAGGGGTATACTTCCGGTGTTGAGCATTTTTTCCCCATGTTTGTGATGATCAGGTCAAGTATATTATTTCCACTTGTGGGGGAGGTGACTAGTTGTTCCATTGCATTTGAGTTGATGAATTCCAGGAACCTTTGGGCTAGGGTGTTGGGGCTTGAGTAATGCACCCAGTCTATGTTTTGGTAGTTGAAGTCTCCCAATATGATGGTATTTGGTGAGACATTCATATCCTCCAGTGTCTTCAGGAAGGCTGAATGGAGTTCCTGAGATTGCGAGGGTGGTCTGTAGCATGCTACAAGTTGTATAGCAGTTTTTCTTATGGTTAGTTGCACATGGATTGTCTCCGATGCCTTGTGCATTGCCACTAACCTGGAGGTGTGGGTGCCTTTAATGAATATGGACACTCCCCCTCCTTTGTGGTTCGGCCCAGGTTTTGGGGCCGAAATATATAATAGGAGGTATAACCTGGTAGGGCTGGGGTGCACTCAGGAGCCTTGAACCAGGTTTCAGTTACTGCACAGACATTGATGCTCTCCATACTGAGGAGTACTCGAGAGCTTGCATCTTGAGATTTAGACTTCTGGTGTTGAGCAGCATTACCCTTAGTTTTTTTCCTTTATTGTTTTCTAAGGTGGTGGGTTTGTCTTTTGAGCCTTGCCTAAAAAAGGCACTATGGGGGTGGCAAGAGCCTTAGCCAATATCCAGAAGCGCAGTGGTGACAGCTGCAAGCCGTCCCTTGCAAAGCAGTGTGGCTTGTCCAGCATGTCATCCCAAGCAGACAGACATTGGATCCCCCTAGAATGACACCAGTAATTGAGCCAATTATTAAAGCTGATCATCTTGTCTTTGTATTGTGGCATCATTCTTGGTGAGGGCAAGATGCTGCTCAGGGTCAGGGTCATACCGGCCTGGGCTACATAATCAGAGAGCTCCTCTATGTCTCTTTTCATGTAGTCCAAGGAGGTACGTCTCAGGTCATTCACGCCGGCATGGACAATGACGGAGTCATATTTGTACTTGCTTTGGAGTGACCTGAGTGCTTGTGTTATGTGGCGGAGCCTAGCTCCCAACAGGCAGCTCACCATTACCCTCTCTTTGTTCAGCCTGGTAAGCGGGACGTCAGTATGTCTGACTATAGAGTCACCTATTACTAGTGTATCAGGCATGGCGTTTCACCTTAAGGGCTGTGATTGTTTGGCACACTGACTTTGTGTACTATGTGTTGCTTGTGCAGAATTTTGAGGTGGTGTTTTCTTGGATGTATGCTTTGGGAGCCTCTGTTGTTTTGGTAAGTTTTTTATTAGAGCCTCCGAGTATGTCTTTGTGTTACTATGTGTTTGGTTTGCAGTTGTAGTCGGTTTATGTGAGACTGGGTTTGTTGTGTGTGTGGTTACCTTCTCCTCCTGTCTGGTCTTGCTAGTCCTGTGTTGAGAGAGTTCAGCCTCCAGTTTGGCTATATAGTTGCATCTCTCACATGTGTTTGTGTTTGTTGGGAGGAGGAGAGGGTTGTCTGTGTACATGAGACAATTGTAACATTGTCTCAGGATTCCCAGATTAACCAGCTGAACTGGAGAGGACATCGGTAATATACCACTCGACATGCCAGAATAGTATAAGGGGGTGATGTGTAACTGGGTCAGAGAGAGGACTTTGAAGGGAAGGGGGTACTAGCATGGGTTGTAGGTGGTATGTAGTGCTTACGTTAGTTTAGGGGTGCTTCACTTAAAAGAAAGGTTTTAGGAGCAAGTGCTAGGCTTATGATAAAGCGAATAGACTGATTTTTTTGAAAGTAGAGCTTTCTTAAGGGAAAAATTGAAGTGCAGACTTGGCGAAGCCAGGAATAGTTTAAGCCTGTTTAACTGGTGCTGTGCTATACGCACAATCTCGCAAAGCCGTGCAAATGCGGATTTTAAACAGGGAACTTTAAAAGAGCTGGAAATGGTCAAAAACGACCAATTACTACAAGCTCTTGTGCTGAGGTCACTCCTTCAGGGACAGATAGGCTGCTCAGGGCTCCCCACTCCCACTGGTGAGCAAAGAAACTTCCTTCTATCCAAGTAAGGCAATGGACAACACAGGAACCACACCACAGTCCAGAATACAGCAAAGCCTGTATACTGGTCTAAGCTAGTCGAGAAAGGCGGGAAAACAAGGATATTTTTTTTTGGGGGAGGGGGTTGTTTTTTAGTTTAAAAAGTACACAGAAATGCAGGAAAGACAGTAATAAATCACTTACACAGGCTAGCTCACTTTAGTGGGTAGCCTCAACAGTTAAATTAAACAACAAACTTTCGACCAAATGTAACTTTAACTGCAGATAATGTACAATGCAAAAAACAGGTAATAAAGCAGTTTAAACTTGTTCAAAGTAAGAAAAGGAAGGTCTCTCAGGTAAAAACAGCAAAAAAATACTTAGATCAGGAAAGTAGTCGCTTTTCTCAGTTCTCTGCTGCTAGCACCACTCTGCAGGACCACAAGGAGCTGTTTCTGAGTAGTATAGCCAGAAAAAAATGCTCAGGGGCGGATTTTAAACAGGGAACTTCAAAAGAGCTGGAGATGGTCCAAAATTACCAATTACTACAAGCTCTTGTGCTGAGGTCACTCCTTCAGGGACAGATAGGCTGCTCAAGGCTCCCCACTCCCACTGGTGAGCAAAGAAACATCCTTCTATCCAAGTAAGGCAATGGACAACACAGGAACTACACCACAGTCCAGAATACAGCAAAGCCTGTATACTGGTCTAAACTAGTCGAGAAAGGTGGGAAAACAAGGATTTTTTTTTTGTTTTTTACACATTACACTACAGCAGTACACAGGTATAGGACATGCCATGGAGATTACTTGGCTACAGCTTTCCAAAAGGTGTTTTTCATGGAATGCATGCATTTGATCAGCCGGTATATGGCCAATCTGAAAATGTTCAATAGCAGTTCAGCAAATTCACATAATTGCGAACACAATGTAAGCAAAACGCAAAATACCCTCCCCTTTTTGACCCATGGTAGCACTTATTTAGATGGTAGAGTGATCAGAAATGTCAAATTAAGTGTTTTTTTCAACATTCTGACCATTCAAAACAGTGAAATTTCACATTTCCAGTCGGTGCTATACCCGATCGAAGAAAAGTTGTTCACTCAAATGCATGTATTCCATATTTCACAGTGTATGACATCAGCAGCCTTGACAAAGTGTGGCATTTGAACTGTACTGAGTGTGAGTAGCCCAAAAAGCATTACTCTCTACACAACAGAGAAACACACAAACACACACACAAACACACACACACACACACACACACACACACACACACACACACACACACACACACACACACACACACACACACACACACACACACAGTTGCCATGTCTGGGATTAGAACTCCTACCTGACTAGTTTATCACACTACTGCAGTATGCAGTTATTGGAAGTGCCACAGAGATTACTGGCCTCTGCCTTTCACAAGGATGTATTTCAAAGTGGATGACCTCAGCAGGCTTGTCATAGTACAGCTATGGGGAGGGCAGTGTGTGTGCATGGGCCATAGCCCATTCATCTAGAGGTTGACACACCACATGCGGGCACATGCAGGGTTATATTCCACAGGTACGTGTATACAGCTGCTAGATGACTACTTCCTTGTACAGTCATGTTGCACAACTAGCACTTGCACCACATAGTCCATCATGCTGACAGATACCAATGGCTAAAGTCAAAAGTGAGTAACATCTGAACCTCATGTGGTTGGAGCCATATGGCTGTGTTCTGGGTGAGACAGGCCTCATAATGGATAGCCCCTTGTGACAGTAACCCTATTCCACACATCTGTGTACATCTACTTTTGGCTTATTATAGTGCATTGTTCTTGAATATATGCCTGTATTCCTATCCAGTGTGTGTGTGCAAAGCATGAGTGCTGCATATTGAGGAGTGTCTGCACTAACATCTGCAAATGCCAGATATGTCTGGTCCACTGTTGTTTGCAGACATGGCCTTCATTTGTTTAAGTCTGTGAGCATGCCCAGTACGACCTTTTGATATGTTTTTGGCTGACATTGCCCTCATTTCTCTAAGTGTGTGAGCATGCCTAGTATGCCCTTCTGTACTGAATGTGTGGATCGATTCCACGTACTTTGTACTGCAGTGCATACATTTGTGTTGGACACCTACAGGTAGAATACTGCTTCTGCAGGGTATCCATCAATCATTTGGCAATATGGGGACAAACTATGCAGGGGATAGTGTGTACTGTAGGTGATTGTGTCTGTGCTGCTTCAGCTGCATGGTACTGCTGTTAGCAGAGATATTCAGACATGTGTACTGTTATACACAGTGATGTTTTCTGTCCTCATGTACTGTCAGGTGGACATTCTTGCTCACAGTGATGACTTGGGGGACAAGGGTGACTGCAGCTGTGTCCGGTATTGTGGGCAGACACCTACGTATTCATGGTAAGTTATGGTACGTTATGCCATTCTGGAGGGGGAGCTGCAGAACCTTGGTGTTGGGTTTGTGTATCCTGTTCTGCACCTTGGTACAGTGCTGGCAGAGGATCCCATAATTGTCCACTCATCAACATGGCAGTACGGCCTTATCTTGCTGTGGCAATGCCTCACAGCTGTACAGATTTGCACATGTTAGCCAGAGGCAGGGGCCATGGCTCAGGACATTTACTCTATTGCGGTGTACGGGCAGGTGTGTAGCCACCCATTTATGCGTTTGCAGCCAGAGATAGTGTGCACACAGCTTTGTATCGGACCCTGCACATTACATGCTGCCCATGTTCCCACACCCCCCTCTGTTATTCTAACCTCTTCCATACATTATGCATACATTCTGTGATACTTTCCATAAGGGTATCACCACATCACAGGTGTGTGTTAGTGTTGGTCCACAGTTCATGCAGTAGGACATGGTGGACATGTTACTGTGGTTTGTCCACATGGCCTTGCATATGGATTAAATGGAGTGTGTTATGTTGTTATTTGGGTGTGCATGACATAACATGCATTGGCAGTACATGTGAGACATGGGTCTTTGACAGGCACCTGTGGGGCATTAGGTGTTGATGCAGGCCAGATGTGGCAAGCCATTGCATTCTGTCAATTCTACAGTCCCAGACCACCATACAGTATATTCCCCTGGAGTGACAGGGTAGATGTGATAGTTGTTTATGCCAATACCTTCTATCAGTCTTGATCAGGTCATGTGGATGCTGGCAGGGTGCTACCTACAGCTAGGGATACACCTGCATGGGGCACTTGCACTGCATGCTGCAGTCTTCCACTATTGACATATACAGGTGGGGCCATACTATACCCATTCCCCACAGCAATGATATTGCCAGACAGGTGCCTGTGGGTGGTATTTGTGTGGGTAGGTGCATGTGTGCTATGGACACTACTTGCATCTGAAACACAGATATGCATGGGGCATTACAGTTATGCTGGCATGTGCGGGTACATCAGCTTATTCCCAATACATCAGTACTACCTCCTTTGTGATCTGCAGGTGTTCAGGCAGACATCACCGGTATCCCTTACTACAGGTCCTGTTACTGTGATACATACCTATATGTACATATCCAAGGGTGTCACCATTTCACAGTGACACAATATATACTGTATGTCTGGGGTACTTTCCCCTGTGTACTGCTTGTATATCTAGCCCAACAGCCATGCCATATCAGTCTTTCAGATGGTGACACATATTACCACCATGCATTCAGAATGGCTTACTGCTTGCATGTGTTATACTGGTGGGAATTGTGTTTGGCACTGCAGTCATGAGGGCTTGTCCCTGTTACCAGCAGTAGTGGGCAATGGCAACCAGGTCTTACCTCAACATGCATACATACTGACCACTTTCAGACATTATGAAGCACACACACCATCCTAACACACTCAGACCTGCATATTGTGCAAATGCTACAACCTATCCTGCTACCTTGGCCACCTCTGCCGATCTGTGCTCCACTCAAATTATACCTACTTATACATGTTACTACATGTCTACACAGGACTGGGGGGGCAGACCTGAGTGTCACTACATTTATACACTGGATTGGGGGAAGGGGCAGACCTGTCTGTTTCCACATGTCTACATAGGCATGGGGGGCACACCTGACTGTTATTTGTGGGGGGACAGACCTGACTGTTTGTAAATTTCTACACAGGATTGGGGGAGCACACCTGACTGTTACTACATTTATACATGGGATTGGAGGGGGACACACCTGACTGTTTCTACATGTTTACATGGGAGTGAGGGGAGCACACCTGACTTTTACTAAATTTCTACATAGGGTTGTGGGGCGCCACAACTGACTCTTTTTATATTTCTACACAGGATTGGGGGGGGGCACATCTGACTGTTACTACATTTCTACACAGGAGTTGGGGGGAATACACCTGACTGTTTCTACATGTCTATATGGGGGTTGGAGGGCACACCTGACTGTTACTACATATCTACATAGGGTTGTGGAGGGCCACACTTGACTATCTTTACATTTCTACACAGGATTGGGGGGCACACCTGACTGTTGCTACATTTCTACAAGAATTGGGAGGGCACATCTGACTGTTACTACATTTCTACACAGGAGTTGGGGGGGCACACCTGACTGTTACTACATTTATACACGGGATTGGAGGGGGGCACACCTGACTGTTACTACATTTCTACATAGGGTTATGGGGGGCCACAACTGACTCTTTTTATATTTCTACACAGGATTGGAGGCACATCTGACTGTTACTACATTTCTACACAGGAGTTGGGGGGAATACACCTGACTGTTTCTACATGTCTACATGGGCATGGGGGCACACCTGAGTGTTACTACATTTCTACATAGGGTTGTGGGGGGCCACACCTGACTGTTTTTACATTTCTACACAGGATTGGGGGAGCACACCTGACTGTTACTACATTTCTACATAGGGTTGTGGGGGGCCACACCTGACTGTTTTTATATTTCTACACAGGATTGGGGGAGCACACCTGACTGTTACTACATTTATACACGGGATTGGAGGGGGACACACCTGACTGTTTCTACATGTTTACATGGGAGTGGGGGAGCACACCTGACTTTTACTAAATTTCTACATAGGGTTGTGGGGTGCCACAACTGACTCTTTTTATATTTCTACACAAGATTGGGGGGCCACATCTGACTGTTACTACATTTCTACACAGGAGTTGGGGGGAATACACCTGACTGCTTCTACATGTCTACATGGAGGTTGGAGGGCACACCTGACTGTTACTACATATCTACATAGGGTTGTGGAGGGCCACACTTGACTATCTTTACATTTCTACACAGGATTGGGGGGCACACCTGACTGTTGCTACATTTCTACAAGGATTGGGAGGGCACATCTGACTGTTACTACATTTCTACACAGGTGTGGGGGGCACACCTGACTGTTCCTACATGTCTACATGGGAGTGGGGGGGCACACCTGACTGTTACTACATGTCTACACAGGATTGGGGGGCACACCAGACTGTTACTACATTTCTACACAGAATCGGGGGGACAAACTGTTCTGTTTCTACATATCTACATAGGATGGGGGGACACACCTGGCACATGCACACATTTGCTATGATAGTACTGGTATGTCAGATCCTCCATTTCATTCTGAATTCTAACTGACTAGAGGCATATCAGTGTACTACAGGTCTTAGCTTTGGTTGCTCTACATATTAGTGTCTGACTTCCTACCCTTCAGAACTGACATCCCACTGCCTGACCTGCTGTAGTCTGTCTGTGTAGGCCTGGGAGGGTGGTTACCCATAGGCATCATTCAGAGGCCATAGCACAGGCTCTGTTTGGGTTTGTCTACACCTGTTCTTCTGGCTGAGACTGTTGTTGGGTATGTGAACTTCCCTGACTGGCATGTGTGAGGCATATGGACACACATGTTGCCCAGCACATTTCCTGCAGTGGGTTTTGTCACCCTGTGTAGTACTGGCTACTATGGTGACTCCAGCATGTGGTACAGATGTCATGGTGCCACTATGGGTGTCTACTATCTCCTGCCATAACATTCAGCCACCCAATTCCCTTGCATTCTCACATCCTTACCATAGATACAGGTAATGACACATACTACTCCATTTGGCAATTGGTAGGTTGATTGACTTACCTTGTGAGTGCGCCAGGATTGAGGATGGTGCTGGGGTGCTGCCTATGTCAGATGCACATAGTACACTCCCTATACATGGTTGAGCACAGGTAGTGTCATGTTTGACATCCCTTTTACTGTATGTGTGAGTCAGAGAGAGGTGTAATTCCCTGGGTCCCTACTGTGTCAGTGTATGTGCTATGTGCTGTCTCTTTGCCATAGCTTCGGCATACTGGGCATGCCTCCATCTGCCTACTGGGGCCGGCTCAGGTTGTTCCTCCTCTGAGTCACTCTGTGCCTGTGCAGGCCTTGACATTGGTGGGGGCTGTGTGGCCCTGCCCCATGCTGCTCCTGCTGCAGCTGTTTCCACATGATCATATTGTGTAGCATGGCACATACCATAATAATTTGGGTACATGTAACTGGTGAGTACTGCAAGGCTCCACCGGATGTATCCAGACACCGGAAATGTGACTTGAGCATCCAAAACATATGCTCTATTATAAGTCTGGTGTGTGCGTGTGCCTTATTATGGAGTTCTTGTTCAGGTGTGTGTGCATTTCTGATGAGTGTCATCAGCCACGGCTCTGATGTGTAACCAGCATCCCCCACTAGGTGACAGTAGGGGATGTCCCCATTGGCAAATCTCTGGCACAGCTGCTTCAAATGCCAAATGTGGGAATCATGATAGCTTCCAGGGCAGCCAGCACACACATTTATTATAATGCCCTGGGCATCGCAGACAACCTGGCAGTTGATGGAGGGGATGCCACTGTGGTTGATGTAGACCCTACCCTGATCACCAGGTGGTGATTTGATACATATGTGTGTGCAGTCTATAGCACCCACTACCTCAGGGTATTCTACTATTTGGTGGAAGAGATGCATATTGCTGGTCAACAGCTCACGGGTGTTGAGGAAATATACGTGCTCATCACTATGTGCTGACATGGCATCCAGGAACTGGTGGAATACTCTGGATGCTGATGCCTGTGAGATCCCCATGATATCCACAGTTGAGCATTGGGAGGTACCTGTGGCTAGTATTCCTAGGCCTACACATATCCTGGTATCCAATGGGATGGGTTCCCCTCAGTCAGTTTGGTATGTCAGGCGTGGCCAGCACAGCTCAACAATTTGCTGTAGGAGCTCCCTGTCCACCCTATAGTGTTCCACTATCTCCAGTTCATGCAGCCCCTGGTAGGTTACCCTGAGTCTGTACACTCTTCTCCGTCTTCTCACTGTGGGTTGATCAGCAGCATTCACATCCTCACCACCCTCAGCCTTTTGCACATGTTGCTCTATGTTGCCTGCTACAGCCCCTCTCATTTTGTGGGTTTGTTTGTTAAACGTCCCCCGCTTGTATACACCGGTGGTGTAGAGTATGGGAAAAACCAAAGGGGAAGGTGTTTGCATAGTTTATAGTGTTTATAGTAGTGTTCTCGGCTGTGCTGGTCTGCTGCCTGTGTAATTGGCTGATTCTGATACATTTCACCTGCCAGCTATGCTAGTTCACCTTGATTAACTTCCTACTGCTGTCCCTTCCAATTGCCTTCCTGTTTAAGCCCGGGAGTGTGCCATGCAAACAGAGTGCTCAAATGTGCACAGTGCTGCTATTTCCTGGTTTACCTTTTTGTTTCTTCCTTTAAAACCCGGTGCATGGTGTGCACACCCACTTAGGCAATGTAAAGAGTGCTAGGCAGATTCAGACACACCCCCCAGCTTAGCTGTGCTAAGCTAGGAGCAAACCCAGAGCCACAGGACTCCAATCCACTTACAGTATGCTGACACACACTCCCATGATGTCAGCTAACTCCTAGGCTTGCACCAAGCTATTCCTGCTCTTACACTGTTGGGACCTGACTAGCATGCTGGGGAAAACTCGGATTCACTATCATTCCCCTCATTTACATAGGATTGCCTGCTAATGCAACCACTACTCACTGGCCATGTTGTCTTCTGCCTGCCATTGACTTCCATGGCAGAATAGTGATTTTACTTAGAATGCTTATTTTAGGTTTATTTTGTTATTTTCCCCTTGATCCCATTTTTACGCCACTGCCCTATGCTTAAACAGCTGAGATTGTCTAAAAAAAAATAAAAGTTGATTTTTTTTTTTGTGTTGTTTGCAATGCAGTGGCCTTATACTTAGCCATTGGCAAGCTTCCAGACAGATATGCAGCCTTTATTTGGAGCTGTCACAGCTCCGTTTTGGATTTTGCAGAATTGTACTCGGTTACTAACCGAGTACATTTCTGCAGATTGCACTAGTCCTACACGACCGGTTTCCAGCTTCATGGATTGCAAATTCACCTAATTTGCATGGATTTCTCCTGAAAATGGAGTTATTTGCATACAGGGGCTTAGTCCGTGAAGGACTAGTGCACGACCGCTCGTGCACGCCCCTGCAGGCTGTACCTAGCTCACACAACAGACATATTGTTTGCTAGAGCTCCTGCACCGATCCTGCACACCATGCAAGGCATACAGAATCTGGAGGACCGTGTTTACTATGACTTATAAAATTCAGTTTAAGACCTAGAATCTAAAGAATATTACCACTATAAAAAATTGTTTGTGCCGAAGAGTTTGTCATTTATACTTCTTTTATAATCCCAGTGGTTCCAGAGATATGAACATTTGTTTGAAATGTGAGGTCAAAATTTGATCCTGTCAAAAGGCTTAGTCTCTGCCCATTGGAAGTTACAGTGCAAACTTCCTGAGCTCCATTGGAGTGAATGAGTTAAGAACAGTCTAGACCACGTATTCATCTGCTGCCATCTCAATAATATGAATAAGCCTTCAACTGATGCTCACAAATTTCATCTTGCACCCACATTGACAAATGTGATAGGGATATTACTTTCATACCTGAAACCTTCATAACTAGCTTTAGATAATTGTTTGCCATAAAAAATAAATTAATTGCTTAGTTTGAATCAAGTCATCAACTGCTGAAAAGCTGAATCTTATGTTCTCAGAATTTGTACATATTTAGTTATCACCACCCACAACTATATGGACTATCCGTGATACTAACTTAAGACAAATACCCCTTTGTTACCTCTTTTTTCATTTGTTTTGGTTCCATTTGGTGTCTCTCGGGTGACCACTAGCTTCACCCAGGACCTATCCTCATCCACTGGGTATACCAGCCCACTCACTTAACTCTGAATGATGCTCAGAGCTGGTGTGGACACTGAGGTACCTGGATCATTATCATATTGCTGCTGGAGAATATTATTTCCATGCCTTAATTTCCCTGCCCTTGCATGCACTTATAATGTCCAGAGATGGAAGTGCAGTGAGCAGTGATGGCCAATCATCCTTCCTCCACAGCAACTCAGGCAGTATGCCAGTCTATTTAAGCACAATACCCCCTACATGTCCCCTGCCCCTGCCAGGGATCTGTTATGAGGCACATCTGAGTGAAGTCCTTCTGCAACAGAATGGGCATGTCTATCCTCCTTTTGCCAACACCTTAGATGCAAAATCACTAATCAAAGTTGGGTTGCCTGGGCCATAATCAGAGCTTTATCCTTCTACTCCATGACACTGTTTAACCTCTTGCAAAAATCCTTTTTTTTCTCCTTCTCACAGCTGAGCATCAGCTTCCTCCACCTCCTCTATGCATTCACTGACTCGACTGGGTCTGCATTAGCATCCCCTAGCCTCAACCTGCCCCAATCAGGAACCAGTGAGGAGATCAAGAATGCTGGAGCAGCATCAAACTGCTGCTGAGGAATGTGGCCTAATGTCAGCACCCCACAGCAACCTCACAAGCTCTGCTATGGCTGTCTTCAGGAGGTGTGTTCTATCTTCCAAACACATGCAGCCTCACAACCAAGCAGTATATACTGCTTACAGCACAGAGCTCGGCAGATTCTTAATACTGCTATTGCAGCAAACCTAAGCTGCCTGTCTCCCCCAAAGATGGGTGAGCCACCATTGGCCACTCACTCCTATCCTTCACACACACACTACTCCTTCCAGCACCCATGTCTGCTAGTCAAGTACAAGTCATCTGGATACACAGGGCTTTTTCCCCTCTGTACCCCGAGTCTATGAGCATCTCTTGCATAAATTCTTGAAAGATATGTTCATAAGCTAGATAACCATCTTCTTTCCCTTCCCATCACAGTTTTTAGCATGGTCATGGAAAATTATCAGTTACTCACTTTTAGAAAATACATGCAAACAAAATGACATAACCGAGTAATTTTCACATAAGATTCCTTTTAATTTCTCCAAGGTCTCTTATATGGCTTTTCCTTCCACTTTGCATTCCAACCTTGAAAAACTATGACATTAAATTCAACCATATCAGTTGGTTTATAAGTTCTCTCTCAGATCATATATAAACTATCTGTTATAAGGGAGTCTTGTCTTCAATTAAAATTACACAATTGGCCATCCCACAGGGGTCTGTACTTGTACCTTTTATCTTCATCATCTTTACAAACAATATATTTATCCACTTGACAGCAACTGTCTAATACAATACACAAATGATTCAGCTCTGTTTTCCTCCATCAAAAAGCCACTTTGGAGTGTCTCACCCTATTACAGTCATCTTCTACAAATATCCAGGATTGATTAGAGAATTTACGCTTTGTGCTAACCTCAGATAAACCCAAAGCTATGACATTCATTAGTAATAGCTCAATCCTTAACTTACTCACCAACTTTCATAAAATAACTAATAATGCCAGCACTACAGAAGTCTTTGATTGGCTAAAACTAAGAGGGGTTTAAAACTGACATCAATGAAAATTTACCAAAATCAGTAAACATTCAAAAGCAAATAAAACATTAGGATCACTGTACAAAATTAAGCCATTTCTTATTTAGCATGGATACATAATTACATAATAACTCTATCTACTGTGCAGCCTTCCTATAAAAGTGCAGTATTCATACCATCCTACAAACTACTCACCTCTCCAGGGTTGTTGTGAGACTATAAACAGAAGCAGCTGAATTTACAGCTGACCTCAACAGTAAATCACACCACTTTCTTTCACTAAAAATGTATACTAGTTACAACAAAACCATCACATAGATACCATTCATCTCAAATTGACCCATTTCATAATTTACATCCCAACAGATGCCCATGCCACTTAATTTAGTGGTGCACACCACCCTAATCTCAAATTGATGTTCTTCATCCTTATAAGATCACATTTAAAAAGGATTTAAAAATCACTACTATACAAACTGTACACTAAGCATGATTTTTTTGTGGTGATTGAAATTATTTTATTGTGAATTATTTCTACTCTTTTCTGTACGTACTGATGGGTCTTTTACATTAACATCCTCTACCACCAAATCAAGTAACTGGGACCTTGGTTTACATCTCATCCAAAGGGCAACACATTCAGGAGTGCAGCACCTCTTTATGCTGTACTGCAGTACCAGTAAAGCATCTATCTGGTGTGGAAATATGATGCCCACTCATGGAATCAGTGAGAGTGTATGGATTTCTTACACCAGTGGGGCACAGCAAAATAATGGGTATAGTTCCCCATACTAAAGGGGTGGTGTAAGCCACAAAACTATGGGCTAGGCTTGTAAATGCCCTCGGGCAGATAGCCTAGTATGAACCTATGAACCTATGAACAAAGGTCTGAGTAGCACCAGTCATGAGAAGAGGTATGCATGGTGCTTTGATGTATAAAACCATTTTGCTGTTGGTTACGTACAGCTTGAAATGTACCTATTGCTAACCTGGTGAACTTCTTATAGACACTCAAGCAATCATCACTAGCCAATCTCCAACATCTGTTCCAGGTCACTGCCAGACTGTAGGGCTCATTACCTGCCCCAGATAAGATTAACAAGAATTCTTCCACCTCTCTTAGCCATTTCTGAGTTGGTGGACAACCTGCTATAGTATATCTGTCCCTAGTGATATATTATCCATGTCAAGACCAAGGCATATGACATTAGTGACCCTGTAATGTATTTGCACTGCTGTTCTGTTATGACCAACCACAGAACTGATATCCTGCACAACTTCCTGTCACACCTGGTACACTTTTTTCATCAGTTTACTCTTTGTAAGGACGTGCATGTCATATATGAGTGGGGCCTTCAATAACAACTCCATTACCCCAATCATGAACTTTTTTTTATTACTGCTGATCCTTCAATCCATAACAAGACATGTATACCTGTGGGTTACACAATTGATCTGATTGTGTATGTGTATATACATGTTCACACTTTAATATCCTTGGCTGACCTATATTTCTCCAAACTGTTCCTCCCTATATATTTTGTGACACACATACCTATACGATATGACTGCTGCCACCCTGTTTCATATTGACAGTAGCAATGGGCTTGTTAGTACTACCCACTTTTTTGCAGCACTATGTTGATGGCCAGCAGTATTTCAGACTATCCTTTGCCTCTCACCTCCCTCTCAACACATACTCATGCCTTGCCCTGTGTGCAGGAACCATTGTTTCCACTGTAGCATGCCTTGCAATCTGTGAACATAGACCACAATGTGCCCGCCACTAGACATTAACCTGTCATGACCTTGTGATATGTTTTCTGTCATGGTGAACTCTCCAGCTGGACATTATGATGCTATCCTCTTTTGTTACATTTTCTATCATGGTGGGACCCCCTCAACCAGACAGTAACTTCTTATACCTTTGTGCCATGTTGTCTGTTGTGGTAACCACCCCCATCCCCACCCTAAACTGGACAGTGTACTCAACAGATAAAAGCATAAAGGCTACTGAAGAACATTAAATGATACTGCAGATACATGCTGACACTTCACCAAAACCTTTATATATGTTCATTGTTAACAGTTAATGAGTCTGATATAACAGAAGTAGTTTAAATAGCTCCAGCCTTCAAGCTGGTTTCTTCTCAAGTGCTGTTTTGTATTCAGTTGTCCAAGTAGTTTTTTGGTGATACCCACTCAAATGAACCCAGAAAAGTGATCATAAAGTCAGTATTATTAGATAAAGGGATGTTGGGCACAAGCCCTCTGCATGGCCTGGAGTGGGGAATACTTTGCAATTTTACAAGATGATTTTCAGTGACGACTAAATCACCTTATTAGGTTCAGTTAACTGAGTTTCACTGAAAAACATTTATTCATTCATTCATTCATTCATTCATTCATTCATTCATTCATTCATTCATTCTTTAATTCACTTATTTTTAACATCAACTTTATCTAATCTATTGTCCCTGAAAGCAAGCAATGGCCATAAGGCTGGAAACAGTCATGGATGGGATGCCAATCCATTGAAGGAAACATGCACATTCAACTACCCTACAAACAACTATGGCTAATTTGAGCATCATTTGTTCACTTGCCTGCATGTCATTTAGATGTGGGAGAAAAATTAAGCTCCAGTGAAAACCCAGGAAGAGACAGAGAGAGCATGTAGAAAAGGATTCACTAAATTCTTCAACATTCACACTAGCTGCCCAATGTAATTTGATCAATTAGCATGACAGCAAGAAAATTTAACTCAGAGACATGTATGGTCACAATGAAAAACACCCGATTACCATCTCATTTCCATGTCTCTGAATCACACACTAACACTGTCAGACCTGACCAGTCTAATATGTCCTCCCTAACAGCCCAGGTATTGTGTTAGCAAAGGCATGCCTACACTCACACACCCACAGATGTATACACACACACACACACACACACACACACACACACACACACACACACACACACACACACACACACACACATGCACACATGCACACATGCACACACACACACACAGACACACACACACACACACACACACACATCACACACAAGTATGCGCATACACATTCAAAAATTCTCTGACATTCCCACACGTACATACATCCACTCATCAATAATGAAGCCCCAACACACACACACCCACACACACATGCACACACACACACACACACACACACACACACACACACACACACACACACACCATCTCATTCCTTCCCCTACATACACGCACACAATCACATCCATGCACATGCACACACTAACATCCTCCCAACCTCCACATCTTTGCTAACCTTGCCTGCACTGTTAGTACTTCCACAGGAGTAAATGGGTGCCAGCTGTGATTTTACAGCAGTCATTTTTTACACGGCTAAGTGATTCTCTGAATAACTCTGCTGAACAAATCTGGAGCCATGGAAATTTCCAGGTGAAGAGCATATGGCTAATTAGCCACTCCCAAGGACTGCCGCATTAGAATATGGCTTTGTTCATGACTCTGAGGCCTCTGTGAGAGTAAAACCTCCATGGCAGAGTGATCTCTGAATCTGACAGGCTTAGCTTCATGTAAAAACCTTATGAACATTATGCTAAGCCTTTCTGAGTCACAGTGGTACACTTTACACAGAAGGAATGACATCCAGTAACCAAACCAGAGAACCATGCACTATGAGACAGCAATGCTAGCTATTGCTCCTCCATAATTTGTCTTAGTTAAAACAACAAAAATGCAAACGTTTTACATCTGCTAACATAACCCTCTTAATTATACAGCAAAAAAGCCTTCCTACTTTATAATTACAAACTGCACAAAGAAAAAGCACCCCAATCTACTACCAGTTCTGTCTCTGAACAGAAGTAAGTATACCATGAAATGGACAATATCAGCATTTTTCTGACTTGTCACAGGATTTACCACTGCAAATTATAAGATCCAACATTTACTAAATATCAACTAAAATAACTAACAAAATAACACCAACAGAGAAACTGCTTAAGAGATGCAAATGCCACAGTGTAAAACTAACTTTAATACACTTTTCAAACAAATCTAGCTTTTGTATGAGCTTACCAACCAGCTTTGTTTAGATCACAATGCTTTATAAATATTTTTGAGTTATGTAAAATGGAGCAGATTTTTTATAATTAATACATACTTAGAGCTATTGCCATTGGCAAGGATTATGGCTGAAGAAAGACAATGCTATGCTCACAATAGTGAATTATATCATGTTGTGGTGATATTGTCTGAAGAAGTTCAATCCTGTTCCATTGGCACAGGGCATGAAATGGTGAGGTCAGAGGCTTGCAGTGGCAATCAAGTGGGCCATCAGACCAGTGGCAATACAAATTATATATATATATATATATATATATATATATATATATATATATATATATATATATAAATCATAAAAATATGATGACTTCCAGTCAGACAACCTAGAAGATTGTATGTACTTACTTTCTATTAGATAAGCAGACTGGGCCAGGAGGTATCACTTCAGTAGCAATCTTGTTAAAGTCTCATTATGAGACATTACAACAGTCACATTTTACATACGATTGAATATACAATTATTGAAAGTCAGTTGCATTGTAAACTGCATTCAGAAAACAATAGCAAACATTCTACTTAAATATAACAATTGAGTTATTGCCTTCTACTTAAGCTCCTCAGAAACACGTCATGCTATTACAATTGACTCTTCTACCTTTGTACTTTTATTCTAAAAAAGTAACACGAGACTTTTTTCATATTCTGAAAACTCTATAGAAGAAAATGATCAGCTTCCATACAAGGCTGAGCAAGATTCTACTGTACTGATAATTTTGCACAAATTCTCTCAAAATATAAGATAAGAAGGGAAACCACAGCAATATTGTGACCGGAGACAATACCATTCAAAAATGTATTTCGTAAATGTCAGTGCTTTTATTCTTACAAATAAGGACTTCATTAGTTCTAATGCATTCTGAACACAGCATTTTTGTGAATATTAAGCAGTTGTCACCAGTTTAGATATAATGGTCTAGTACTGTCTCTCAAACACAACCTATAGACAGCAGCAAATACAGAACAAATGAACATTTGTCATACTGCAGAAGCCAAGCAAATATGTACTGAAAACATGAAAAAAATTATAAGCAATGAAGGCAAAAACTGAATTAGAAGTAAGTCCCACGTCAAAATTAATTGTGGTATGTCCGTACTTTATGTTTTAATACCTAAAATATATTTCAGAATTTACAGCAAAAATGTTGTGTGTGCAGTTTTCAAAGAGTTTCCAATGTTTCCAATACTGGCAGGTTTTGCAGGTAGGATTCTTTTGGCAAAACTGGTTCAGTTATAGCAATGTGTTAGATACTGTCCAAATAGTATTTATAAGACCTAAAGATGCATCTTGTGGGTATTATTAATTGTAGCAAATTACACATAAGTGGCAATCACAATCATCCTGCAAATGAAGGATGGATAAAATATCAAGGTATAAATTTTATGAAGGTTAGCATGTTGCAATTAGCATTTGTACTGAGAACACCAAATGTTGGTACCTGTCCTGAACTAAACATAAAGTTAATGTATTCATTTTTTAACTGGTTAGTGAATTAGTCTGTCTCTGACCTTTGTCCTCCACACATGAGGTCATAAAGTTAAGGATAAATGAAAAGTATATATGAAATCTTAAAGTAGCCAGTCAATCAGCATGTCTTCCAGAGGTGGAGGAAACTGGAATAGCCAGGGAAATCCATTTTGACATGAGGAATACATTGAAATTCCACACAGAGAGACCTGAATTGAACTCCAGACATTGAGATTGTGAAACAAAGTTGTTAACTATGGAACTAGAAAGTTGTCAGTTTGTCTTTAGAACAAGCAGGAACCAATCTGCAGTTCAAGTTCACTTAAGCAGTCTAAACACTTAGCTATACATTTTGTTCTGTCTGACAAAACCGTTAATTAATCCATATCCAATTTTACGTTTTTTCTTATTCTGTAAACAATTCTAGTAAGTCAAACAGTGACATAATTAGATTAAACCATACATATCAGTTTAGTAATTCTATATAATGACTTTATTTCTTGGTTATATTTTCAATAGCTTTGCCTGAGTAGGGTGTCTACTTCTTCCTCTTTATTTATTTATGTATGTATGTATGTATGTATGTATGCGTTTATTTATTTTTGCTTACCTGGATAGTACACTGATCAGTATTGACCAACCTAAGGCTCAACCCTATTCCTAGTCATTCACTTATTTCTACTTATTAAAAGTAATATATATATAAATATATATATATATATATATATATATATATATATATATATATATATATATATACATTTTTTAAAGAAGGTTGATTTACAGCTAAAATACATGACGGTATAATCCATAATGGGAAGCTGAATATGAAACTGGCTATCCAATAGAATGCAAAGGGTAGAAGTTAGTGACTGAATAAAATGTTAATAATGCAACAGAAATTAGGCAACATTTAGAAATCCTGTAGAACAAGTGCTCCAAATAAAAAAATAGTTGTTGTTGTTGTGTCTTTCGGCTTTTCCCGGTTAGGGGTTGCCACAGTGGAACTCCGGTCCGCTAATGATTGGCAGTAGATTTTTACATGCTGAGTTGCTGGCCCTGACACACAACCTTCAACAAAGGTATGCCCATTCACGCATGTCTCCACACAGAAGACGCTCTAGCTGAAAATCGAACAGGACAACGTCTTACTGTGAGGTGACAACTCTACCGCAGCATGTGACAAAATTACTGCACCTCTGTTATAAATACCATAAATTGTCATGCTTTCTTCCTAAGAATAATAACCAGACTAATAAATGTAATAACAAATGTGGGATTTGTGAATAATTATTTAACAGCACAAATACATATTCAAGAATAGATAATTCATTGATGTTTGGGCTGCAGAGCAGTGGAGGTAGGTGGTCATAATGAAATTATAGTGGCCGTTCAGGTGTTGCAGATCTAGAGGTTTAGTAGCCCATCTCTTCTTGTACAGAGACTCCAAAAGTATTTTGCTTTATAGGGAAGCTGTAGCCCAAGGCACTTACACACTATCTGCCTCCCTATTCAGATTTGCTATGGAAACTAAACTGCATATTCCAAGACTATATTAGCTTTTACAAGGCATAGTACACCATGACAGCTCAGTGATATCTAAGTCAGCTGTGTAATACAGTCTGCTTATGAAACATTGTAGCACAGCACATGTATACTATCTTTTACAAGGCATAGTACACTGTGACAGACCAGTGATATGTAAGTTAGCTGTGTAATACAGCCTGTTTATGAAACATTGTGGCACAACACATGTATACTAGTTTATACAAGACATAGTACCATGGCAGCCCAATGATATGTAAGTCAGCTGTGTAATACAGTTTGCTTATGAAACATTGTAGCACAACACATGTATACTATCTTTTACAAGGCATAGTACACCGTGACAACCCAGTGATATGTAAGTCAGCTGTGTAATACAGTCTGTTTATGAAACATTATAGCACAATACATGTATAGTAGCTTATACAAGGCATAGCATACCATGACAGCCCAGTGATATGTAAGTCAGCTGTGTAATACAGTCTGTTTATGAAACATTGTAGCACAACAAATGTTGGCACTGCATAACAGAGAAAATTATCATGGTGATGATAAAGGTACGTGAAAGAAGGCATTGCTGAATGACAGTGGAGATGGCTTCATTAAACAATAAGATATACACTTAAGAATATGGGGGGTAGGATAGAGATCCTTTGCACTGAACATTAACTCTTAAAACCAGAAGGTAGAATGGGTAGACAAAGAGGTGGAAAGGATTTCCTGGACAAGAGGCTTATACTTTAACAAGCTATATAACTGGAAGGTAGAATTGGGGTCCCCTCTAGACAATGGGCATTAACTACATAATCAGGAGATGAGAGTGGTCAATTCCTTTTGATGACCATTAACCATGTAATCAGGATGTGGGACAGAAGATGCTATAGGACAAGTAGGTATGCTAAGTCATATGTGATGGCTAACACTAAAACAACAAGCATCACTACACTTTGTAAGAGGGGTTTACTACTTGTGTTCTCTATTTAATTACAGATTATTCAAGACATCTGATTAGCAGGATCAGATAGAATGCAAAATTGAGACCACAAAAATGTTACCAGAGACAGACAGCTAATGATATCTTAACAGCATAGGCAGGCAGCTTTATGCAGTGAGCTCCATTGCATATCTTAATAGCATAGGCAGGCAGCTCTATGCAGTGAGCTCCATTGCATATCTTAATAGCATAGGCAGGCAGCTTTATGCAGTGAGCTCCATTTCATATCTGCACTGAGATTTGCAGCTTCTGCTAATAGAGGAATAAATCCTTTATGAATGCCATATAGACTAAATTCCTAGCTGTTTATGAATTATGATTTCATGTCTGGAGGAAACATTTTATAAGCTAGTGTTACACTTATACACAAAGTTTAGTGCTTAACAAGTGTCAGTGTGTTTGAAAAGAAATATTAAAAATATTTCTGCTATTAGTGCTATTAATATTACTATTTTGGTAATGTACCATATTTAGAATCCAAATTATAAGTTTAAAAATTAACTGTTAGGTATCAGTGTGTTAAAGCTGCCTTTATAGTATATCCGTCTGGTTACACATACCTAAGTAAATATATACTCTGTTGCTATTACTGAAGCATCGTGATTTTTCTGTCCTTTGACTAACACTATATTATAAAGCTTATTAAATGCACAAACATAGTAAAGCTGTCCTCATAAGAATCTAGCCCTTTACCTGTTTTATTTATTAATATTGCTTACTTGGAAACCGGAGTTCAATCGTTCTAAATTTGCAGTTTCTTTTGTTTTTCATACTCTCAAAGATTATTTACATTTAACAGCTAATAATGGACATGAGGCAAAAAGAACTACTGAATCGTCATAAAATACAGTTTCTCCTTGCAGAAGCAGGTACACAGTTCACTCCTCAGGAAAATTGGTGTTTCAGTTTACATTTCTCAGGTGAAATGCCTGAATATGGATTTTACAGTCCCTTCTATGCAGCACATACATCTCCTGCAAAACAGTTGTGGAAAGGGATTGCATATGCATGCATTATTTTCTTAAAATAAACACAGTCTTAACAAAAATAGGAGAAGTTTCCTCTTGCTTACAACTGTAAACCGTACTTATAAAATATGTAAGAACATGATGCCCTTATCCACATTGTCTATGGTTGAATAGTAATTATGGCAAGAAAACAGAGATTCACACAAGTCCTCAGTCTTTTAAATAAATGAATATGCAGTAGTAGTGCTGTGTGTATCTGTGTTTACTAAAAAGTGAATGACTATTGCTAATTTCTGCATTTCAGTGAATACCAGGAAAGAAACTTTGTAATTTTACATTCTGCTTGTGCTCTAATAATACAATGGTGCTTCAACAAAAACAGTTTTATTGACAGCATGCATGATGAGTTTCTTTAAACAAAATCCATTATTTTAAATATATCTGCTGTTCGGCTTCCTATTATAATTGAGTAATATTGCATTATATCATATCAAATACTTTGTTCAAATTATACTTGGAATGTTTGCATAAGCAACTATGTTGTGAAAAATGCTATTGCCTTATCAGAAACCACATCTAGAATATAGGCAGCAAATTCAGGATATTCTAAGACCTTATAGAGTTTAAACTGGGCAGGATGGAATTTAGTAGAGTTCAAGTCAGTTAAGTTGACTGATATCATCCATAGGAAATCACTGTCAGCATAGTCTGTGTGTGTGTACTGAACGTAGTTCCTTTCGTTGAACACTTTTTATTGTATTTCTGTGAGTGTGAAGTTGGTATAGATAGTTTTTATGGGCTGATTATGAGGGAGTTACTTTTCCTGTAGGAAAACACATTTTAATTTTGTTTTTCTTCTGGATGAGATTACAACCAGTCAGCTTCATCTGATTGTCCAGAAATAACTTTATGAATCATTGAGAGACAGGATCAGAGCCAATTTTTTTTTTTTTTTTTTGGATTTGTGATACGACCTAAGCCTTGTTAAGTTTAACACCTGTTAGCTGCAACACTTGCCAGGACTCTCAATCAAAATTATT
This sequence comes from Protopterus annectens, assembly GCF_019279795.1. NCBI lineage: Eukaryota > Metazoa > Chordata > Ceratodontiformes > Protopteridae > Protopterus > Protopterus annectens. The sequence goes on from NC_056737.1 coordinate 1,387,770,195, forward strand.
ACTTTTGTCATATTCAGCACTGGAATAGTACTGAGTGCATTGTAATAGACTCTAACAAAAAATATTTTACTTATTTATTTATCTGTGTGGTTCTTTGCTTGTGTGTTTGTTCAGCTCTGTTTATGTTTCACTTGGCTGGCAACCATCTTACCACTGCCATAATCAGGCCCCATGCATTCCCTATCAGCAAAATGACAGCTAGTCAAGAAATGGCCATGGTGCAGGCAGTCATGAGGGAATTTCCATTTTTTTACACTAACCCCTTCCCTCAGCAGCTGATAATCATGCTCACACATGTATTGGTCTACTATACCTACCCCTGGGAGTGTCTGCTTTCCCACATATCTCATTCTCAATGAAGGTTTGAGCAAAAAAGGTTTGGCAAGGTGAAGTATCCAGGACTAAAATTACATCTTTGCTGCAGTTTTCAATTTATATTTCTTTACTTTGTTTTATTTCATCATTTTGATAATCTCACATCCTTAACATCCCTCTATCTATCTATCTATCTATCTATCTATCTATCTATCTATCTATCTATCTATCTATCTATCTATCTCACTGTCTTCTATTTAATATTCTAACTTTCTATTTATTTATTATACTTTCTTGAATGGTCGAGTAGCGTCCAAAAGACATGATTGAATGGGCGTGCCTTTGTTGAAGGTTGGGCATCGAGCTGGCACCTCAGCACTGTAAAAATCTACTGCCAATCATTAGCGAACTGGAGTTCCGCTGTGGCGACCCCTAACCAGGAAAAGCCAAAAGAAAAACAACAACTTTCTTGAATGGCTTGGCCTTATTGGCTGGTGCCAATTCAAGTGGGACCAGGGGAAATCTCCACAAGCTTTACATAGGCATTATAAATAGACAATAAGATATATGGAAAGCAACATAGATAAATAACAAAACGACAATAATACATGGAAGTGTATAATATAAGTCTGTAGATTTAACATGCAGAATGTTATAAGGCTAATGCAATGCAAAGCACTTAATTTGAATAAAAATACTTATACAGATAAAGTACACTAATTTTGTCATAGTAGAAGTAATAGCTGGTCTAGAAATGCATTGTGTAGAGTAGTTCAACAGTTTGTTCACATGACCAGTGGCATGTGAAGCTGTGTAATTGTGGATTCAAAAGCCACATAAGCTTTTGGAATTGAGATTAGTTTAATGGTCAGGCTGTTTACCTCAGGAGCACAAGGTATAGGATTTGATGGGTTGGGGTGACTTAATGGTTAAGGTGTTTATTTCACAGACACAAGACACAGGGTTTAATTCTCACCCTTGACAGAAATTGTCTAGGACTAAAACGTCCCATTGGGACAGCTAGTCTAGTACTTACCAAAGTACCTATAGATAGCCAGCTGCAGTCCTATGAAGACAAGTATACACTTATATCCACAGGTCAAAAGAGGTACTCATCCCTTTTTGAAAAATATCACTCTATGATGTCATCAAATTTACCCAAGAACAAGGGGTAGATAATGAGCATAAGCTATGATGTCATCAAATTTACCCAAGAACAAGGGGTAGATAATGAGCATAAGCTAATGTTATTAGCTTAACCATTATTAAGTGGTTATAAGAGAGAAATTAGGCAAAAGTCACAGGTAGCAAACAAATTAGTATGGATGTGGCAAACCAGGAGCAAAGATTCTGTCCTTGAGTAACTAAGGCTAGGCTAAGTCAAGTGTGCAAGGAAAATAGATTGAAATATTGGAGTCTAAAGCTAAGAGAGAGATAAATATAATGTAGTGGATCAGGAGTTAGGTCATGCTTACAGTTCTACAGTTACTGCTGCTCTCTAGGCAATTCTTAAGTCACTACACAAGTTCTGGACACTGTGAGTGTCAGAAGGTAAATGCTAATGTTCTGCTTCACAGTCTGTCTGTAATTTTGGGAACCTTTAAAATGTTTTACTGGATGATCCTCATGTTCAGATTATCTGGTGTCAGTTTACCACGTAGGCTATATCAGAGCAAAATTTTATCAGGCATTTCTGTGAAAATTGCATTCAATTATTATTATTATTATTATTATTATTATTATTATTATTATTATTATTATTATTATTATTATTATTATTATATCAGATTTTGATGACTTCAAATCCCAGGCATTTCTCTGTGTTTCCCTTGGGGCCTTCTCATCTGGGGAGCACCACAGCATGTCTCTTCATTGAATGTGTCCCATCCCTCCAGATGGGAAGACTCGTATGGCCATCTGGGCTATTATCCCCCCCCCCCATGACCAGAGAAAGAAGCGAAGAAGCTGAGGCTGTCATATTTCAGCCAAACTGGGATTTCTACACCCTACCTTCCACTGATATGGATGGCTGATGTCACCCAAGTGCACATGCAATCATGCAAGAAGAAAACTTTCTCACCTACACGTTGGCACATCCCTCTTTGCTTGCCCTCCAGCTACACTAACAGCATCTCTTTTCCAGCCTTAGTGTCACGACAAGGATGTGTGTAATGGCTATGCCAGCATCCCATCCCTCCACACACCCAAAATGCTCCCCTGCCAGAATAGGCAATCAGACACTACATCATAAATCCTCTTCCCATCAATAATTCCAGCAAGTCCCCAAGGTATTAATTGAACTCAATTTGCCTGGATCATACTCAAGGCATTATCCCTCTATGCCAATGGAGAAGACTGAAAATCACATTTGTTAAAGAAACATCCTAATTTCAAGGTTAGCCATCCAATGTCATTTAGTAATTGACAATGATGAGCAATCAACTGCAAAATTAACTCTTTGATTTCATGCTTACTAGCAGTTTTGAAATAACATTGTCAGAGGTATTACCTAGAAATAGTGTAACATACAGCAGTTTGTAGATAAGCATGACTTATATGGTGGTGACTTTTGTCTTAGATATGAGCTGTTTAAGCCTATATAATATGCTTAGTTGTTGATTTACATGCTTTACCATAGTATCTTCATTGTTTTAAAAGGACAGTTTCTTGCCATTTGTAATTTCCAGGTGTTTGTAGCATTGTACAGGTTTTAAGAAACCATTTAGAACATTTAAAGGCAAATATACACAATGTCACATTGTGCAGCTGGAATAGTTTTCTGAATAGTATCACCTGAGATTGAGTTTCATGTAATAGAAGTCTAGTAACTTTAGTTGGAGACACAGTGTCAAGACCTGTATGGAGTGTGCAGATCAGACATTTTGGGTTAGGGAATCTCCACAATACAGAGGAAATGTTTGTGGACTGCATCAAGGAAACATTGATTTTATTACTTACCTTAATGGTAAATGGCAAGAAAAGAAATGGCCCAAAGAGAGAGCACAGAAGAATGCCTACTTTTATATTGTAGCTAGATAAACAGCTGGTTGTAAGTGATACAGTTCGCTAACATGTGTAGGCTCCAAAAAAGGAAAGGGAATTATGCTCCCCTCCCTCAGATTCTATCCTGTCAGGGAGCTGTGAATACCAGACCAACTTAGAGGCCTTAGATACATCAAGGAATATGACTGCAGGGCAAAGTGCTCCATCTAGATATGATGTGATTATTCATCTGACTATGGGTGTTTTGACATCATGGCCAGCTTTAAAGCTAAGCAGCATTAGAAGAGGATGTTGTGGCATGATAAGTAATTAACTTAGTGTTTCCTGCAACTTTAGCTAGTGAGTTGAGAATGATGATTGATCTACAGTTCTTTTTTTTTTCAAAACAAGTTTATTATTTTTAACATACAAAATAAATATTATAACAATCTTATACAAGCACTTAATATATAAACAGTTATAACATTTGATAAAACAACCAAAGTATTTACAAAGACATCCACTGCAAATCAAATCAATTAATTAAACTGTAACATCTTACTAATGAAACTAAGACTGTTTAACAAATTTTGTAAAGTATCCCATATATTATAGTAAGATGTTTTCCTAATGGTTCTTGACTTTATTGTCATTAGTTCCATATGACATACTTCAATCATAACATTTTTAAATTCATTAAATGAAGGAGGAGTATCTGAAATCCAATTTCTGGTTATTATTTTTCTAGCCACTGCTAGAATAGACCATAATAAGGGAAGCTTAACTTTTTTAACACATTTAGGAACAGGGGTGTTAAATAATATAAGTGATTTAGAGACTGTAAAATTATCTGTGAAAAGAGCCTGCAAAAAATCATTGATTAACATCCAATATTCCTTCAATTTTATACAGTCATAAAACATATGAGCCCAATCAGCATTTATTTCTACATTACATCTCTTACATATGTTGTCTTTATTGATTATTTTATTCATCATTAAGGGTGTATAGAAAGATCTATGTAAAAATTTCCAGGTAAAAAGTCTCCAATTAATAGAAGTAGTTTTATAAGCAGATTCCAGTATATATTGTTTATCTTGTTGTTTAGGTGATTCACCATTAATGGAAATGAAATAATTCCAGTAAGTATCTGAACTGTAATATGTTTCATCTCTAATAATTTTATGTATGTGTGAGAGCTTACCTTTATCAGAAACCCTATGTTGTAAATTTAATATCAAGTAATCAATCAGAATTGGGACAGATTCTTTAACTGTTAAAGACATTAAATCAAGTTTATTAATAAGATGTTGTCTAAAAGTCTGAATCTCTAACCAACATGTTTCTCTAAAATCAAATTCTTGCTTTAAGAAGTCTAATTTTTTTGCTTTATTGTCAGACAGCAACTGATACCAATACTTTAAATCATTCTCTGTAACTAGAAGAATTCTTTCAGGGGTGGATGATAAAAGAATACCTTGTGTATACATTATAGGAAATAAGATAAAATTCCATTCCTTATACTTAGGATGCATAAATATAAAATTGCGATATCTAATAATAATATTTAATGGGTAACTAGCTATATATTTTGGTGTAATAGATGAGGTACAAAACTCTTTTAGTAACCATAACATGGGATTATTTACAATAGTATTTTTGTGTACTAATGATATTTTCGTGAAGTGCATGCTAATTAGTTCCCAATATTCCTTCCATTTTGCAACATATGACTGATCTATTAGCAATGTTATAACTTTTATAATAGAAGAGATAGCATATAAATTAAAGTCTGGAAATGATATGCCCCCTTGAGACCAACTATTAGTATGTTTTTTTTAATGCAATCCTAGGTCTATTAGGTGCCCATAAGAAATTTAACATTTGTGAATTCAATTTCTTAATAATTATTTTTGTAGGTGGGAGTATTATTGATTGTATTATGTATAATATCTTAGGGAATATTATCATTTTAATAATTGTGAGTCTTTCTTCCATGGTAAAAAACATATGGTTCCAGCTATTGAAAAGATTTTGTATATTATGAATACAATTACTATAATTATTATGTATAATGGATTTTATATCTTTAGTTAATATTATGCCTAAGTAAGTTATTTGACCTGAATTGGGTATATATTTGAGAAAATCATTATTGAGAACATTATTCCGTGCATATATTGGTAATATTTTAGTTTTTTCTTCATTAAATACCAAACCAGAAATATTCTTGAAATCTGCCATCTTGTCAAATAATGAGCGCATAGAAGAATTTGTTCCTGCTGATGTAATTAGAACATCATCTGCAAAAAGTTGGATTTTAGATATTGTATTTTCATCTATAGCAAATCCTTCTATATCATTGCTGTTTCTAATCAAATTAGCCCAAGGCTCCATTATTAAAGTAAATAATAATGGTGAAAGTGGACACCCTTGTTATGTACCTTTTAATATGGGTATTTTTTGTGAGACATATGTTCCTATTTTAATGTAAGCCAATGCTCCTTTATATAGATGTTCAATTAAATTGACAAATGCATCAGAGAAATTTGTACATTTCAATAAAATAAACAAATAGTCCCAACTTACTGAGTCAAATGCTGAACCTATATCAAGACTAATGAGTGTCAAGTCTTTCTTTTTTCTGTTTGCATAATCAATTAGCGTTAAGGTTCTCCTTATATTATCAAAAGTATTTCTATTTATAATAAAGCCTGTCTGATCTATATCTATTATACCTGGAATAATTGTCTTTAATCTGTCAGCAAATATATTCATGAACATTTTATAGTCAACATTAAGTAATGAAATAGGTCTATATGAAATGCATCTGGTTGGGTCTTTATTGGGTTTCAAAATTGGTGAAATAAATGTGTATTGCCAGGATGGGGGAGTTGATAACTCATTTTGAGCTGAAATGAAAACCTTATGTATTAATGAGTAAGTACTCTTAGGAAGAATTTTATAAATCTCTGGAATAATACCATCATTACCTGGTGCTTTGTTTGATTTAAGTTTATTTATTTGTGTGATAACCTCTGTATATGAAATATTTTTATCTATTAATTTAGTCTGTTGTTTATTAAGTTTTTTGTTCGTGTTTGTAACTATAAAGTTCTTTATTTTGTCTTTAGAATCCATATTAATATTATTATGGTTAATGTTATGAAAGTGATTTCTAAATTCATCTAATATTTCTGGTAAACTAGAGACATTCTTCTTTTTCCTTGGAGAGAAAATTTATTTGATGTGATTTTGTTTATTCAGCCTTTTTGTTTTATTTTTAAGTTTATGTAAATATTTGGGACTTATTGAGTAAGACAAAAATTTATATTTCTCTAATGTTATTTTGACTTTGTGACTTAAAATTTCTTTGTATTTCTCATTTAATTTATTTATTTCCTCAATGACTTTTTTGTCCATAATATTTTCTTTATTATTATGTTTATATGAGTCTAACTTGTTTTGAATGTCTATTAATTCTTTGTCCCAAGATTTCCTTTTATTATTATACCATCTGATACTTTGTCCATATAAATATGATTTTAGAGCATCCCAAATGTAAATAATGGAGACGTCAGGTGTAGTGTTTAAGTCTAAGAAATGTTGCACCTCTGTAAGTATATAATCTTTATAATCCTTTAGTTGAGTTAAGTATGCTGGTATTCTTTTGATCTGAACATTATAAGTACTATTTACCATAAATTCAAAGACAATTGAATTATGATCTGATATAGGACATGAAATGATCTTAGAATTAATTAAGTCTGTTACCAGTTGGTTAGAAATAAAGACTCTATCTATTCTTGAATAAGTTTTATGTCTATTAGAAAAAAAGTGTATGGTAATGATTTAGAATCTGCCTGATTATTAATATCATTCAAATGATATAAGTTAATAAAATCCTTTAAATGTTTTGCATTAGATGTGATTTTCCTTTTCCTATAGTAGTAGTATCTTTTCATGCAGAATACAGTTAAAATCTCCTGCTAAAATAATATCTCCTATAGAGAATGATATAATCTTATTGAGATGGTGTTTCACTGTATTAGTGCCAATTCCTGGTATCCAGTATACATTAATTAATGTATATATTTTCCCATTAATCTGTATTGTGACCATACAGAACATTCCTTTATCATCTTTATAAGACTTAATAGTTTTAGGTATAGGCATATTTTTGTTCCATAAGATAGCCACTCCTCTTTTTTTCTGTGTGTGTTCTGAGCTAGCCAAGACTGTATATTTATTAGTGGCTAATTTATCTATATCTTTTTTTAGGAGATGTGTTTCTTGAAGGAATATTAAATTGGCTCTATGTAGATTAATATATCTCATTAAACTTGCCCTTTTACATGGGTTATTCAGTCCATTAATGTTTAAAGAAATTCCTTTTAAAGTTACCATTTAACTGTTATAAACATATACAACTCATAATCAGAGTAACATTTACTAAAATAAGTAGTATTATGTCTCCTCCTTTAGGTATTCTATTAATTACAACTGTATTTAATGAAAATCTTATGGAATTTTGTGTAATTCTAACTCTTGTTTGTAGTGACAATGAGTTTATAAAATGTAATGTGGATGTCAAAACTATATACACATGATAATAATCAGGTGAAAATATTGTTTGGATAAAACAATGCATCCAGCCTGGAGTTAAAAACTCCAACTTCGAGTAGCAAATACCACTCAAGTTATCCCCCTATCCTAAGCAGCAGTACTCCAGCTGCCACCAAATTAATTCAATACTAACTATTATTAACTAAAGTTAACGTCATTTAATTTGATTATCTATTATAGCAAAGTTTAAACAATTTATATAACAGCTTCATATAATCATATAAAACATTTATAATCAACTAATATTGCTATGTACATCTATTCTATATAATAAATTCATAATCATAATAGCATTCTAACAATCTTGAAAGTGGGAGCAGAGAAGAGAGAGAGAAAAAAAAAAAAAAAAAAAGGAGGAATACCCATATGGTAGTTTAATAAAAAATTGTAATAATAAGTTCATATTATATGTTTATGCTCAGTTGAATTCCATAACATTTGTTATCTCAAGCTATCATGACTCAGACATTACTTACATTAAGGTATACCCATTTTCTGTCATAGCAGTACTGTTAGTAGTTTTAAAACTTTAAATTACATGCACTACATGCACTAGAAGCTTCCTTCTTATACTCATTCTTATCATATAAATAAAATGATTATTCACAATATATAAGTTAAAAGAACATATTACACAGCAATATTGATCCCTGGTTATACATAAATCATTGTGATGAAAGCCATCTGTATCCTATATATCTGCACTGCAGCTTTAAAATGTATCACATGACATTTTCTTCTGAAATATAATCATAATAATGCACATACTTGTCTTTTAGTCAAAGCAGATGCATTATAACATTACATATCTTTAAATCACATGCATCTATATGTTTTAAGGTGCAGCAGTCATATAAGCTTTCAAAAACATATGTGTATGAGTTTTACCTTCTATGCCTTCTAAATTATCTCATTTGTTTACTATGGCATATTAAGTCATTTAAAATCATTATAACTTTTATATTTTATAAGTTACATCTTAAATAAGTAAATTATTATAAAGAAAAACTCACATTTTGTTGTCATAAAGTTCGTTTTTCATCACAATACCGCATTTACAGCAGTTCTACTTCCTGAAACAGTTTACTTCTTGAATTTGCGATGAGTCTGTGTGAAACCAGGGGTCAAAGTTCAAAATGGCTGCTTTCAGCTTCTCTGCGTGTTTTCTTGATGTTGAAGCTTTAAAAACGACTCAAGGACACTATTCACGAGGATACCCACACCCAAATTGTCTCCCATAACATTCTGGCGGGAATTTTAATAAAAGTAAGTGACAGACATTCATTTTGTAGTACAAATGGATCTATGCAGTGTAAAACCTTCTCAAAGCACTTCACAAGTCATTGCAGTCTCTATGGCAGTAAAACCAAGCCTTCAATTGTTTAACATAAACATAACTTATTTTTATATGCCCCATTTCATTTTCTCATTCAGAGTTTGTTACATACACATATCATTATTACCAGAACCTTATTATCTTATAAGTAAGAGAGAGAGAGAGAAAAAAAAGGTACCTACAAAGATATTTTCTTGCTGTTTGTTTTAATAAAGTAAAACCTGAAACATATTACTTTCAGACACTTTTAGTTCTAGTCAACTGCAGTTATATCATGACATATTATTTGATATCATATATTTAAGCAATTTAGTCATGGTATAATAAATAGCAGTAACATTTAAACAGCATAAATAATTTTAAAGAGATAATAGATTATTTTTCCCCTTATTTCCTTCTTTTCATCCTTCCCCTCTCCCTGCTCTCCCCACCCTTCTCTAGATGTTTAGTTTAAAGAGAATGCCATTATTTAAAACAAAAAAAGAAAGGAAATGTATCAAATTACTAACCTTAGGTTTCTTTGTCACAAAAGAGAAACAAGTTGATTCATATCAGGTTATTTGTTCCTCAGGAAGTTTGATTATTTATAAAACAAAATTCAGTTCTTGCATATTGAAATAACTTTGAACAAACCATTAAAATATTTATGGTTTTCTTGCAAATGTAGTAACTGTAATTAAAAAGTTCAAAGAAATATAAAACATGTCATTTGTTTTTTAGTCTTTTTTGTTTTTCTGATGTCTTCCAAGAAGTTCCTGTTGCCATTCTCTTTAACGAAGGACTTGCCCATTCCATATCCTCTATTTTATCTAGTATTTTATTTTTTTTAATGTGCAGCAAAGCAGAGTCCAAGTCTTCAAAAATTCTAGGGCCATCAGGTAAAAAGATTTTTAGCTTGGAAGGAAATAAAAGATGAGTTTTGAACTGTGCTTTCTTAAGCTCTCTTATTAATGGTAAAAATACCTTTCTTTTTGATATTACCAAAGAAGAATAGTCATTATCAAAGCACACTGTTGCTTCATTATTTTTTATAGGTGCTTTAGCCCATGCAGATTTTAATACCATCTCCTTGTCATAAGATGATAAAAATCTTACAATAACTGATCTAGGATACTTTTTATTTGTATTAGAATTAGATAAAGACCTATGGGCTCTTTCAATACCAAACGAAAATGCCTCTGACAGATCTTAAGTTTTGGGAAGCCAAGTATTTAAAAAAGATGTAATGTTATTACCTTCTATATTTTCTGGTAGTCCAAAAATTCTTATATTATTGCGTCTGGATCTGTTTTCCAAGTCATCTAGTTTGAATTGAAGGTGTGTGTTTTGTTTCAATAAGAATTCAATGTTTATTTCTTCTTCCTTAATTCTGTTGTCCATATCATTAAGTGTCTCTTCTATACCTGTAATCTGAGCTTTCTGATGTTGTAGATCTTGGTGTAGCACATCCATTTGTTTTGTGGTTTTCTCTATAACGTTATCAATTTTAACATCCAGTCTGTCCATTTTAGTTGTTAGTTGTTGAATAGTTGATAGTAAAGTCTGAAGCTCTTTCTTAATGCTGGAATCCTGGCTGTTAGCCTTGCTGGAACTCATTCTGAACAGAAGTGATGAGAGAGAAATTTCCAAAAAGATTTCTGACAGGAAAATTAGTTAAATTTTCTTTCTTTTTTAGATATTATTCAAGATATTGATATTCCAAACGTTATTAGAAAGAAAATTATTCCATTAGTTGAATTTTGAAGTAATAATTTCCTGTTAATGTAGTTATGTTGGTGGAGCTGAAGAAATCTGCTGCTATCCTGTGTTCATCCTTGGCCACGCCCCCTGATCTACAGTTCTGATGTTAGTGTGCTCCATTCTTTACTTATATGAAGTATGTTGTTTTTCTCCTTGTTTCAGCTGCAGTGCCTTCCTATATATTTCTGTTTGTGATGAAGAAAATTGGGTAGCCAATGTATGGGCCTATAACACTAAAAAAAGCCAGAGGGGGTTCATTAGCAGAGGCAGCATTGTAATTCTGTTCTGATGAGTGAATACCTAACCATCACAGTAGTAATAAACTGTAGAAAAAAAGAAGGAAGTCCTATTGGCTTCAAAGTAGCACTAGTAGGTTGTATGATGATGGCTGTTAAGAGTCAATTAGGGAGAAGCATGAGTGGAAAATATTGGTTGGTCTTAATTCACGATGTTTGTTTTTGCATGATGTGTCTTTTATTACACTCTAGAATTTAGAGTGGTTGGATAGATGTTTTCTATGCAGTGTTTTGTTGTAGCATCGTGAATTAAGTGTAATCTGTTTCAGACACAGGTGAGATTGTACGTTTGCACTTACCAGGGCCATGGGCTTTCTCAGCACACTAAGGCAGAGTCATGCAGCTTACTGGCTCCAGTTTATTGTGGATCAGCTGACCTTTGGGACTTTGTTCTGGCCGTGCAACTTTCTCCGTGCAGGGGACTGTTTTTATGATCAGCTGACCTAGCCATACATTATCAACATGACTGGGTAATGTAAAGGAAGAAGTGATGGGAGGTGCTGGGTGTCTCTGGCTTTTGCTAACATAATGCTAATGGACAGTGCTCAAAATTTGACTGATACGTGTATTTGACCTGGGGTGAATGAGTCCATATTTAAGACATTTGATGCCATTTGCTTGAGCTAGACAAAATCAACTTTGACCTTCCTGTTCAACAATCTCATCCCCAAACTGAGTGCCCTGCATTTAGGGCTCAGGTCCCTGGAATATACACCATGGATGTAAGGTAATAAAAAAACTTAGCTACAGAATGAACAGTAATTGTTTTGCTGGCATATATAAATATGATCAAAAATCTAAAATAAACATGCTCATTTAGCTCATAACAAATGACAGATGTCACTAGCAAGAATTACGAGTTCCTGAGGAATGCAAGACGGTGGCTAGCATATGAGGCTGTGCATTTGCTAGCACTGAATCACAATCACCTTCTGATTTGTTGACTATTTTCACAATATTTCAGGAACTTTTTCAACTGAAAATACCTAGGGCTTTAATTTACTACAGCCTGACATTACTTTTCAACTTTTTCTTCTCCATGACTATTTATAGCTACTTTATTTCTTCCAGTTTTCTTCATGTGTCAGCATTTTACAGTGATTTGTTTCACTAGCAGGATAGCAAAACTTGAGAGGAGATGGAATCTTAAGTTACAAAGTCAAAACTTTCTTCAGTTTCAACACAAAAGAAAGAAACAAAATGTAAAACGCATAAACTAAATTACCTGTTCCACAATCTACCTCTGTTAATAATGTTTCTACTCACTGAACTGAAAGAAGCATTATAGCCATTGTAAGTCGCTATGGTAAAAACAGCCGCACAGCTCCACACAATAAGGCTGCAACAATATTTAGGCTCTGAGACATCTAAAACTAATCTATGTTCCAAACAGAATGCAACTATGAAACAAAAGCTGGCTGACCTAGAAGCAAGAAACAGAATAACATGAGTCTTCTGGCCTACCTTATGTTAATTCAGGGTATATCTTCTGGTGGTGAATGATAGATTCCCCAAGTGTTAGGTGCCCAAAGCACAAGGTGCCAATACACACAACAAAGATCACTGTGATAGGAAATCACTGCTGGCACACACAAGAATTATCATAGTGAGGCAAAGAGGTCAGCAACTCCAGGTGCAAGATGTTAGGGGGTATGATCAGGAGATCCCAATCAAGTGGTAGTGCAAGACCAGTATTGTTTTTTATACCAGCATTTCTGAAATTGAATGTCAGGACTGAAACCTGAAGTGTGAGTGGTCTGCATTTTAGCACCCTCCTTGCTACCAATATTGCAAGCAACTTGTTACAATTATAAAAGTAGAATGCCTTTTTTGCTCCCTCCTGGGAATGGAACAGACTTTTTTTATTCTTTTTTGTTCCTTACATTGGTGGAAACAGAAAATAGACAGGACCTGACTTTACTTGACAAACTGTACCCACTACTGGAATACTTCAATCAGATATTTTTACACACAAGAAACTTCTGCACACACATTGCTTTATGACAGTCCCCTAGTAATCCTTCCTACAAGTTTATTTCAGGACTGGCAATAACTACTTTGTTTAGCACCAGTCAGGGGAAGAGTCTTTTATAGTTTTTTTTTCCCTCAACTTACAGTTGAGGGACACAAGATCAGGGAACAGCACCAGGCACTGGATCAGCCAGCTATAGTCTTGCTGGCACACACGAGTGATTCCTTCTTTCTAATTCAAGTTGGAATAATCATGGAGCTAGAATATGTAAGTTCAGGGGATGTGGAGCTTGACACCCATATCAGGAGGTCACAGTTTCATGTTTTGACCTTTTGAGTTTGAAACATTAGTTCTCAGCATATGGATTCTTCATTCAGGGTTCCATAGCAGAACTATTATTCAGAACTTTCAATTCAATCCTGTTGTGGCAAGAAATGTAAAATAAACCTTCATAACACAAAGGGCAGTCAGCAAGTCAGAGACGTCTGCTTCTGCTTCTCCTTCACTTCTTTATATCAAATGTATAAGACACTGTATAAATCCTTAAAAGTGCCAAACATAAACAGGAACTTCATAGGCAAAGTTGTCAGCTGAAGTTCTAGCTCAGCGTTCATATGGAATATAAATTAGCAGGCAGAAAAAAAAATGTATCCTTTTTGCAAAATCCTGATTAAAAATAACATTCATTTTCCAGCCAGACTATGTTTTTTCCTGGAACAGTTACAAAGCTCAAAGAGCTGATTATAAAGAAGTAAAGAAGCCAAGGTTATCTTTGACAAATTTCTTGCATGTAAATATGGCTAACATGCATATATAACCATTTATCTATTCAGTTACTAGAGCTTTCTAGGCATTTTTACTTTCTATGTTATTTGCTAGATGCAGTTTTAACACTACTTTTTATGTTATTAGTCAGGTTATTAAAATTCCAAAAACATGTGCTTTATGTCAGGGAGCCTGTAAGCAGTGTAACAGTTTTAAGTAGTCTGGGTTTCACCTTACTCATGCTGATTTATATATATATATATATATATATATATATATATATATATATATATATATATATATATAGATATAGATATATATACACACACATATATATATATATATATATATATATATATATATATATATATATATATATATATATATATATATATACAGAGATATATATATATCTATATCATCTATATCTATATCTCTATCTATATATCTATATGTATGTATATATATATATATATATATATATATATATATATATATATATATATATATATATATATATATATATTTAGGTCTACTTTACATGATCAGACTTTCAAATGCTCAGAATTCATATAGCCGAGACCATCCCACGGATTTACTAAACTTCCGTGCAGGACTAGCTTAGTCCTGCATGGAAGCGACCGTTTAGAAGCAGGACAGCAGCGCACCACGCATATTAATAAGATGCACTGCCCGAGCTTTTAGGCTTACACGGAGCATGTAAGAGTGCAGGGGGCATGTCTGAGAGCAGAGCTCTCAGAATAAACACACCCCTGCAATGTAGAACAGTAGAAAAGGGTATACAATGAGCGAGACCACTCACAGGTGACGGCATATCCCCACCAACAGTCCTTCTTGTGCATAACAGCAACAGAATGTAGTAATAAAATGAAGAAACCCTATTTTTTTTAAAAAATCCAATTGACGCTAACCTTAGGTGTGCATGTGTGCCCATCACTTAGCTATGGTTAAAGCAGATTAAAAGGCTGAAGAGGATAACAAGGAAGATATATGCAAATGAAGCAGCAGAGCAATAGTGTAGTGGACAGAGCATTTACCTAAAAAGCAGGCATTCCTGGTTCAAGTCCCACTGCACCACATTCTATTTTACATGGCAAAGCACATTATGACCAATATTTTTCTTGCATAACCCACTAAATAACATGTATTTATGAACTGGAGTACTGCAGTAAATGCACATGTGAGGTGTCAGTGTCATAATGAATAAGGCACTAGTAAGCAGGTCTAAGCACAAATAAGCAGTAGTAAGCATATGTAAGCACTAGTAAGTGGCCTTAAGCCCATTTGCATGGCGGTAAGCAATGCCTACACTGGCTAAGCAATTCTAAAGCTAACTCTCTGTAAGCAGATATAACATCAGGTTAGCAGTACTTACCGTTGTGCAAACCCGCTTACAACTGCTCAAAAGTGCCTTAATCACTCTGTATCCAATGGCCCTTGTTCTGCCCATCAACAAAATAAACAGCCATGCAGATTTCAAACCCAGGACCCTATACATCATAGTCCCAGTAGTTATCCACCAAGCCATCACAGAAGCATAGAAGAATGAGGTAGTAGTAAACATATCCTCACCATATTATAACCAAACTGAACCTGTGAATGGCATCAGTATACAATCATATGTGCCATAGCCCACTACATAATATAAATATGTGAACTGGAGTACAGCAGTTAGCCCAGAAGTGAGGTGTAATTGTAATAGAGTGTTGAAGTCCCCAATAAAACACAAGGACCCCACAGAGTGTACATACACATCAATCAGGGATACCAGGCATACATATAAGGTGTAATGAATAATATCCCAATGCCAAAAAGGCATTATAATGAAGGTCTAATGTAAGCAATGCTAAGCATTGCACAGGCCAGCTTTGGAGGTGTGAGCAATCTGTAGACCAGCTAACTCTTTGTGCCCAGTGGAATACCCCTTTAAATGATGCCAACCTTAGGTAAGCAGGTTTGCCCATAGCTTAGCCTTTTCAAAATCGACCAATCACGGAAAAGTGTGGGAAATCGGCCCTACTTAAACCCAAGTGGCAGGAATGCATGTCATAACTAGTTGCAGTTTCCCTTGCAGGCACTATGGCAGTAAGGAGAGAAGGAGTGCACTTCCAGGCACAGCGCTGGTGCATCCAGAAGTCCAAGGTCATGCAGGACTCCTAGTTCAAGACCATGCACAGAGTCTGCTGCAGGGCCAGTACCAGGGCTCTCTATATAAGGCAGAGGCCTGGGATTGTCTTGTCCATGACCTCAACAGTGCCACTGGCATACCCCGAACTGGTGAACAGGTCAGGCACCACTATGCCAACCTGAAGCGGCAGAAGGGGAATCTCTTGGAGGAGTCACTTCAAGAGGCTAGAGCATCAGGGGATGTTTCAGACATGTATAAGTATCACCACAGTATGAGTGTAATAAGTGCCAGCTCAGGAATATCATAGACAAGTATTGCTAAATATTCCTCTTATGTCCCCCACAGCTGCAACGAGTGGGCTGCAAATCAAGAGGCCCACATCTGCCACCTGGCATGGTTGCAATGCAAGGCAGGTCAGTAATACTCATGATTTTACTGTCATAGGAAATAAAAATAAAAGTAGTAGTAAATTAATTGCTAGTATAAACCTGTATTGTTCAAGGAAAGTACTGCATGCACTAGAGAATATGGCAGGAAGAGTCTCATATTGTTTATATGGCAATAAAAGTGTAATATCCTGACAAAACAGGTCTAACTACTGGACTGCATGTGTATAGTTTGGTATCATATGGTAATGTAGATTTGCAATCATGTAATAGTACTGTAGTATTAAGCACTGTTACCCACACTATGCACCATAAATTGAATGTGTAGGAATGCCTGTATATGACAGGTGTAATCCCCAGAGGCCATTTAGTACAACTGAAAGACACATAGACTGTAAACAGGGAAAATGCAGACAACAAAAAACAAATAGCACATGCAACTGAGATGTGAACCGTTGTTTTTTTAGCACAGACGGCCACGGTTTGAATCCTGCCAGTGGTAGTAGTCTGCATACAGAATCATACCCAACAACTGTACAGATATGTCCAGAATGTCTATTAAAGTGACCCATATCTATTGCCTATCAACCTGCCCCCCTGGAAAATCAGTGGGATGATCCCAGATGTATAGGCAGCAAACAAGAAATACAACTGATTGACACACATCTATGACAACAAACCTGGCACACTAGCAACTCCCCAATACCTTATGTGACTAAGAAGCCATATATGTCCCATTTACATCCCAACATATAACTGTCTAGGAAATCTGTATAAGAGTGCTGTTAAGCACAGGGGATTAATAAGACAGAAAACAGATTGGAGATATACAGCAATATCAATATAGCAGCCACAACTGTGATGGA
This sequence comes from Protopterus annectens, assembly GCF_019279795.1. NCBI lineage: Eukaryota > Metazoa > Chordata > Ceratodontiformes > Protopteridae > Protopterus > Protopterus annectens. The sequence goes on from NC_056737.1 coordinate 1,387,787,628, forward strand.
CAGTGTTGCAATTGTAGCCAGAATGTCCAGTATATGTGCCCATATCTGCTGCCTGTTCCCCTGTACCCTGGTAAGTCTGTGGGATGATCCCAGATGTATAGCCAGCAAACAGGGAATACAAGTGATTGTTAACCTTCATGAGAACACACCTGTCACTGTAGCAACCCCCAAAACTGTTAGGAGAGTAATATTTCAAGTATGGCCTAGCTACACTCCCATGTTGTCAAGCGTTGACCAGAGTGTGTACAGTAAGAGAGTGAGATGTATGTGCGTAATACTAATGTGTAATCTGTGACTTTGTGTGGCAACAGTCAGGTTGTGCTAACAAACATTGTTCCCACAGGTACGTTGGATATGAACACTGTACTGAGAAATACAGACCAATATACCCTGTACTGGTACTGTCTACCTTGATATTATAGGGGATTGTGAGTGTTGCAGTTTCTCTGAATAATAAAGTATCACTGGTCACTGTCATCCACACTGTGCTACAAAATATAACTGTGTAGGAAAGCATGTATATGTGTGTGTGTGTGTCAGGTCATTAAAGGTGGAAGAGGAAAATATTCTAGATATGTCCAGGCACACAAGCATGTGGTCAACACATGGCCAGAGTCTGTGCAGAAAGAGTTGGATAGCATATAGTAAAACATCAACCCAGAATCCGGGTGTATGTGTACAAACAGTTAGTCAGTGTTAACAAACATTCCCTCCACAGGTATACCAGGTAAGAGGTGTAAACTTAAGGCAAAAACAGTTCATGTGTAATGATGACAACAGCCATATCACTGACCAAAATAAGGCTATAGGGTAGTGTAGTAAGACTTGTAAGGTACAGATAACAGCACTGACTAGGAAAGTAATGTGGACTACAGGAATATACTACTTGTTAATTGACATCTTTCTCTCTCCCCCACCTTATCTCCAGCAATAATCAACATACCCACCCCAACTGGTATGTACTGACACTGATAATGTCCAATTGTTTGATAAATATTTTAATGGTTACCATGCATGTGTCATATTGAATTATTCCAACATTGCTGACATGGTGCCATCAACGTACCTGCCTGCTGTTCTTATAACCACTGTGGTCCCATATACGCATGTGTTTTGTTTGCTATGCAACTGTTCTGTATCTGGTGTCTGGGTTAATGAGAATATCTATGCATGCTGTTATACCTAACACTGGAATGTGTTGACTATTACTAACCTATATATGATGATGAAATCTAAACACTATAGCATGCTTGGGAAGGCCAGTCCTAGTGGACCCACCTATCTCACCTCAGCTGGCCCAGGCACCGGGCACCAGCATGTCTGGAGCCCAACCCAGGACCTCCCTGTCCATTGGTCCTGCACTACCTTCAGGTGGAACCACCTCAGGGGATGGGGCTCGCCCCCTCCCCTGGGAGTGGGCGGGGACAGGCATCTGTCACCAGTCACCAGGTCGGGGTTGTGGTGCATAGAGTGATCAATGAGCAGTTTGGTGATCTTCTACGCCAGCTCGAGGGCCGCGTGTCGCAATTAGAGAGTCAGCCTGTCTCTACGGCTCAGCCCGCAGCACAGCCACCTTTGTGGACATGGACGTGGTTTGGCTGTGGGTGGTAGGTATATAAATATATATATATATATATATATATATATATATATATATATATATATACATATAGATATACATGTGACTACACATACACATGCAGAGATATATACAGTAAGATTCTCATGCAGTAGGCGCACACAATATGGAACAGCCACTATGCCTACAGTTAACACCCTAACAACTGGACACTGGATGAGCCACCCATACAAATAACATATGTTGCCTGCAACATATACCCACAGAGAAGTCATAGGATAAAACAACACACACAGGTTTGCAGAAATGGAATACCTTTATGTGTGTACTATTACAGATGTATATGCCATGTCATATAGCTGTTCAGACACTGACATCCATATAAACAGAGTAATACAACTGTGAAATAGTTATACTAATACAGTAGTCTAGAAATGTCCGCAATTGTTGCTGTCCAGGCCAAGCCTTTCAATTCATACAATAGTAATGACAGAGTGGGCCACAGGATACCACACAATCAGCAGTAAGTGATGAAGGTGTATAGTCCAGCAGCCCCTCTCTGCACTCTGTACACAATCACTAGGTGGTACAGACTTCAGTTGGCCAAATGGGATGTAACTGATACATAACAAGGCATAGCTGACACCATCACAGGCACACTGGCAAACAGAACAGTCTGCATGGCAGGAGGCAGTAGGCCTGCAGTAACCCACTTTATGTAAGTAATGTCAAGATAGGTGAAATGTATGGTACTGTACATCCACATACTTTATGGCAACTCACCCCTGATACCCCCACATTTTGTAACAGCCTAGGTTATGTATGGTGCATCCCCTCTAGACTCAATAATACAGGGCCATATACCACTGTTACATACACTGGCCTCTGGATTGCATATAGGTGTACATGTATTGTGTAGGTGAAGCCCACACATATATGGCCCAAGCCCCACCATATGTGTGGGGGATACAACAGCAGTGGACTGCTGGCAGGGATGGCAGCATGGTATATGTATATGTGCCTATGTATCACTATCTGTATATGTGCAGACATATAATGCTCTGTATATGTATATATCTGGGTGTGTATATGCATGTCTATGTAGACATAGACACCCATCTATATATGTCCATATGTACATGTGTAATTATCTATATAGATATCTGGATAATCATATGTACATATATATTCACCATATGTCTGGAACATGGGGTGTAGCCCTACCTCAGCCCCTATAGTCCCAACGCTGTAGTGTAAGGGGATGTCAGTATGTATAGCAGGTATATTAGTAGACTATTGCTACTGTAATAGGGATTGTCTTCACAGACATGGTGAGTGTGGGAGGTCACATATGCTTTTCACATGTACGCCATTGGCTACTGACAGACACCCTAAGGACATCATAGTACAGTACTGCTGCAAGCAAGTAATGCTCCTGTGGATTACAGCAGAGATATTGGCCAATAGATGTGGACATTCTGACACACTCTGTACAGTCCAGAGGTATACACAGAATCCCTTAGTGAAGAACATGCAGACCAAGCCTGACAATATGGATGTTGACAACCATGTAGATGGGCATAACACATAACGGCTGGTATACATTCGCCCCCATAGGTTATGCATTCACACATCCCTGTCTGTCCTGACACATAATAACTGCTGGTACAGAGGTGCCATGGCCACATACTACCCACTAGATATTGACATACATCTGTACAGCATCCCACTGCTCCAGCTCACATACATGACTGTTAAGGGAGGCCCGGCAGCAGTACATCTGGCAAGTATCTGCACATGACATCTCACTGGGTAAGTACACTAAGCTGCTAGGCATGTAAAAAAGCACTGTGCAGGCTACAGGCAGATTGGCTCAACACTGGCCAATATATCCTATGGGGGAATGCACATGTACCTGCATATATAGCAGGCTCTACAGGTATGTCACAGCACAGGGTAAGATACACCTGTGTGGAACATTTATATATAGCACTTTTTATTGCATGCTGCATAGTTTTTACTGCATTTTATTGCTATTAACTAATCTGTATGGGTAACTGATCTGTTTGCTGTTAAAAGCATTCTGCAGAGTCTCTTTGCTCCTTTATCTGTTCAAAAACTTTCATTTTGTGGCTTTCTGTAGTATTTACTGTCTAAAGAGTGTAGGCTAATAGCATTAGTATTGTACTAGTTCATATTTGCTGGCTCTGGGCCTGTTTGTCTTTACAGTGATTGTTCAAAGCACATGAACAGGCCATCTTGAATTAGCAGAAGCCTTTCTTTACCTCTGGCTATATTGTGTTAATTGGCTGCTGGCTAGTGAGGGCTGGTTCTTTTGTGCTTTTTTTAAAAAAAAAAGTTGTCTAAGGTTGTATCTTCTGGTATTTAAGCCCTAACTTTGAGAGGTTTTCTGTCTATACACACTGAGCAGAGTGGAGGAGGGGCATTGACTACAACTCTGATCTGAGATATATAAGTATCCTGTTTTTTTGGCTTATTTATACTGATTATTGTTTCTAGCAATTTATATATAGCACTTTTTATTGCCTGCTGCATAGTTTTTACTGCATTTTATTTCTATTAACTAATTTGCATGGGTACCTGATTTGTTTGCAGTTAAAAGCATTCTGTAGCATCTCTTTTCTCCTTTATCTGTTCAAAAACTTTCATTTTGTGGCTTTCTGTATTGTTTACTGTCTAAAGAGTGTAGGCTAATAGCTTTGGTATTGGTCCCCACCCTCTCTCCCTGTTAGTGTCTTGTTATACTTAGTGACTTTGCAGTTGCCCGCCCATACTGTAAATTTGATCTGGGACACTCCTCCCAGTCTAGTGTCATTAGCTCATTCTACCTAATACAGAGAGAGAACATCTGAGAAGGCCTTCTGTTCCTCCTTTCTCCCTTTCAAAAAAAAAGCCTGAATCTCCTTGTGTTCTGACTATGCTTCTCAAACATTTTGGAAATATAGAGTATATTTTAGAGCATTTATTATAATTATATTTGCCTTAATATTGCTACAACTCAAGTGCTCTAGGTTGCACTGCATCTGAATTGTTTGTGTGTTTTAGCTGCTTTTCTGTATATACAGACACCTCTGTATATATAGACTAGCTACTTATTCTGCTTTATTACTGCCTTTTAAATAATTTTTTCACTTGTGCATTTGCCTTGCTTCATTTTTTTAAATTGCTAATTTTGTAAAGTTTTAATTGCATTTAATGTTTAGGACTACACACTCAAGTGTGTTAGCCTTTTGTGTGTTTATTTACTGGATTATTGCATTGTTTAGCCTGTTTTAACAAAAAAAAAATACTATCTTGTTTGCTCATTTCCCACCTTTTCTATCCAGTCCAGATCCCAGAATTTGCTTGTCTCAGAACTTTATTTTCTGTGTTCAGAGCTATCCAGACCATGCTGTGGTAGAGGAAAGTCCTACTGCTTACCAGTGGGAGTGGTGAGCATTGTACTGCCTATCTAAACTAGAGGAGTGGTTTCCAGCTCTGAAATTGTAATTTTATTAGCCTTTTTTGGCTAATTTCTATCCCTTTCAACTTTCTGACTAAAAAATGCATGTGTTTGCACATTTTTTGCATCGTGCAGCACTGCGAGGCTACAGTTAAACTATTCCAGGTGCCAGAAAGTCTGCTCTTCAAATTTCCCCTTAGAACTAGCTGGTTTCTCAGTAGTAGCACTAAAATATGCACCTCTGTGACTAGCACTTGCTCTAGAACCTGCTGGAAAGCACTAGGAAGCCTGAAACTGATACAAGCACTCAACTCTCCTTGTCAATAAGGAGAAATTAACTGTAGGCACTAAACAGCCTATAATTGCAAAGTACCTTGCAAAAGTAAGGGAAAACAGCTCTTAAGCTCTTATACTTTACAAAAAAGGCATCTTAACAGGCATGTCCAAGGGTCAGCTTCTGGTGATTTCTCCTGTCCACATGGTGAATCTGGGCATACTGGGGCAATGCGGCAATGGTCTCATGTACACAGACAACCCTCTCCGCCTACCACCCAATACTACAACCTGCGAGAGATGCACTTACATAGCCAAACTGGAAGCAAAGCTCACTCTGGCCAAGATTGTGCTAGACAGTCAAGAGGAGAAGGTTAACAGCTGCACTACACCTCAAGCACCTCATAGCCCTTCAAAACCCACACCATCAACACCCACTCATAGCAACTTTAAACCCACATATGCGGGGGCCCTTAACATTAACCTGCCCAAGCAACAAGGACCTCTGAAGCTGAAAGGCAAACAAACACCAGTCACAACCAACATGACACATAGCTCACAACACCAGTGTGCCACCCAACAACAACTCCTAAGGCAAGACAATGTACCCAACACTTCAGTAATAGGTGTCTCTATAGTCAGGCATTCTGATGTCCCACTCACCAGGCTGAACAATGAGAAAATTACAGTCAGCTGCCTGTCGGGTGCCAGGATCCACCACATAATGCATGCATTCAAGTCACTCCACAACAAGTACAAATACGACTCTGTAATTGTCTATGCTGGAGTGAATGACTTGAGACATACCTCCCTGGACTACATGTAAAGAGACATGGAAGAGCTCCTGGATCATGTGGCCCAGGCAGGTATGACCCTAGCCCTGAGTAGCATCCTGCCTTTGCCCTGAATGATACCACAGTATAAGGACAAAATGATTGACTTCAACAATTGCCTAAGCATCTGGTGTCATTCAAAGGGGAGCCAATATCTGTCTGCCTGGGAAGACATAATCGACAAACCACAATGCTTTGCCAGAGATGGTCTGCACCTGTCACCCCTGGGATTCAAGTTACTGGCTAAAGTTCTTGCCACCCCTATAGTGCCTTTTTTGGGCAAGGCTCAAAGGGCAAAATCACCACCATAACAGATACAAGCATGCAAAATTTGAAGGTAATGCTACTCAATGCTAGAAGTCTAAACCTCAAAATGCACTCTCTCGAGGCACTCCTAAAAATGGAGAACATCGATATCTGTGCAGTAACTGAGACTTGGTTCAAGGCTCCAGGGAGCACCCCTGCAATACCAGGCCACAACTCTTACCACACGTTTCGGCCACAAAACCAAGACCAAAACACTAAAGGTGGAGGAGTGTCCATATTCACCAAGGATATTCACACCTCCAGGCTAGTTGCCCAGCACAATGCATCTGAAATTCTCCAGGTGCAATTAACACTAGGTAAGACTGCAATCCAAATTATAGCTTGCTACAGATCCCCCACCATGCCCCAAGATTCTCATTACACCTATCTAAACATACTGGAAAATATTAATACAACCAAACACCCTAATACTGGGTGATTTCAACTACCCTGCCATTAACTGGGAAAACTACTCGGGTACCAACTCCTTTTCCCAACGGTTCTTGGAATTTATAAATTCCAATGCCCTGGATCAACTAATCCATTGTGCCACCAGGGCTTCAATATCCTAGACCTGAACATTACCAACATGGGAGATGGATGCTCAACACCAGTGGTCACCACCTCATTGGTCAGGTCTGATCATAAACAAATCACCCTTGACATCCACATCCCACCCCCACCCCTCAGTAAGGAATCCTCCTTAAAAAACTTCTCCAAAGCCAACTTCATGGTACTGAAGTCAGAAGTGACAAACTTCATGACACCCATGCAGACAGGATCTGAAAGTTCAACTGCAGAATCCTACACTAAGGCACTGTACAAGCACATCAACTCGTGCACAAATCGTGCCATCCCAAATAGAACCAGGATGGTCTCCTCCAAAAAAAGGAAGCCAATCTGGTGGTCCCCTGCTATAACCAAACTATACAACAGGAGGAAGAAACTGTTGCAGAAAAGAGGAAAATCCCAGGATGCAAAAAACTCCCTCATCAGCCTCAGTAAGAGGTTGAGATCCCTCATAAAATCCTCAAAAGCTAGTTACGAAAATAAAATTGCCAAAGATTCCAAAGACAACCACAAGGCATTTTATAGTTATGTCAATAATCTAAATGGCAATTCTCAGATCTGCTCTGAGCTACAACAGAATGGCATTAAATATACTGATCCCAAGGATATTGCCAATATCCTGGCAAATCGATTTAGTGCCCACTTCACCCCCATCTCACCCACTAAAGGGCCCATCTCAATACCAAAAGATTGCCAAATTCCAGTAATCACAGCCACACAGGTAGAAATCGCACTCTCCCAAGCTAAGAATACAGCATCCATGGGACCAGATGACATCCCAGGCTGTGTACTACACGAACTACAAAATGAACTGGCACCTCACCTAAGTGTCATGTTTAATCATAGCCTCACCTCAGGCTTTGTGCCCACTGAGTGGTGCACAGCTACAGTTATCCCACTCCACAAGGGGGGATGCACCTTGGATCCCAGGAACTATTGTCCCATCAGTCTGATGAGCCTGATCTGCAAGGGCATAGAATGCATTATCATGGAACTTATAAACAAAGACATTGGCAACCTTCAAACACTAGACCCCACCCAGTTTGGGTTTGTGAAGGGCCGATCTTGTCTCCTGAACCTGATTGACTTCTTCAAATCAGTCTCCAGAGCTGTGAGCAAGGGTAAGGTGGACCGCACAGCCTATCTGGACCTCGCCAAGGCCTTCAACACCATCCCCCACTCTGGAATCATAGATAAACTTACTAAGCTGGGCATAAATCCCTACATCACTCGATGGGTTGCCAACTGGCTTACTGACAGTACCCAGACTGTAAAAGTAGCCAATTCCAAATCTAGCTCCAGACAAGTGACAAGTGCAGCACCTCAGGGTTCAGTCCTGGGACCACTCTTGTTTGGCATCTACTTCTCTGAAGTACAGGCCAACACTAAGGGACTCTGGCTAACAACGTTTGCAGATGACTGCAAACTGGGAGCAATTATTGAATCCCCAAATGATGTGGATATTCTACAAAAGGCCTTGCACAAACAGATGCCTGGTGCCAGAGCCATGGGCTCAAGCTTAATGCCAAGAAATGTATAGTTATCCCATGTACCCATGAATTACCACATAGGTAGCAGTACACTAAACATCAAAAGTGTGATGAAAGACTTAGGGACACAGGTGGACAGTGGTCTCACTTTCGATAATCACATTGCCACAACAGTCAGGAAATCCTTCTATGTGGCACACCTCATTACTAAGGGCTTTTCATCCAGAAAAAAGGAGGTCATTGTCCCACTGTACTCATCCCTCATTAGATCCATTATAGAGTATAATGCCCCATTTGGTATTTACATCACAAGACGTCTGCAATAGCTGGAAAGGCCACAGAAATACCTCACTAAAAGAATCACAGGCCTAAAGCAGATGCCATATGCTGACCATCTAAAAAAACTCCAGCTATATTCTGTGGCATATCGTCTACTCAGAGATGATCTCTGTTTAACATACAAGGCCATGTCAAACTTTGAGCTGTTGGACTTGCTCCACTTAAAGAAATCCCATTCTCTCAGAGCTACATTCTCCATGGATCTAAACCTTGTCATCACAATGAACAAAACATGCTGGAGGAATAAGTTCCTGACCCAGAGACTCCCCATACTCTGGAATAGACTGCCCATACATGTCAAGCAGAGCACCTCCTTGGCCTTCTTCAAAAGGAACCTTGATGATTGGATGGGAGATAGGAAATTCACCCCAGGGATCATGTCAGTCACCCTGCTAGACAGGGGTCCAGAGAAGTAAATATTGTGGGAAGAAATATCCAGGGAATTGTTATGGCTAGGCTTGTATAGGCCCTAGGGCCGATAGCCTAGTACCAGCCTATGAACCTATAAGTGCATAACCACAACCAATGTGAACACAGCCACAGCCACATATGGTAAGCTAGCATAATGTTACAGTATATGGACTATCTGTTCAACACCATCCTCATATGTGCCACTCACACACTAAACCTACATATACTGGGCCACTACACAGTGTGGTTTGATGCTTGTCTGTGGTATGGGACATGTGTATGTATGGCCCTACAAACATGTAAGCCAATATGGTAACATACAGTGCAGCAGCATGTAACATCAGATAGGATGGGACCTAGAATGATGACATCTACCACAGTCTGTACACAGGCCAAGGTACATATTGACAATACACACACTGTCGGCATTCACCATAAGTACACAGACCTCAGTACTACACAAACAACCACAGAATGTCCAGGTTATGTCATCAAATATAACCCTTACTGTACATAACATGTGTAGCAGTCTGATATCTCACTGGCTTGTTATCAGATATGATGAGATTAATTATGGTGTACAGCACATATGCACCACTTCATAGGTTCATAGGTTCATAGGTTGGTACTAGGCTATCAGCCCTAGGGCCTATACAAGCCTAGCCATAACAATTCCCTGGTTATTTCTTCCCACACTATTTACTTCCCTGGACCCCTGTCTAGCAGGGCGACTGACGTGATCCCCGGGGTGAATTTCCTTTCTCCCATCCAATCGTCAATGTTTCTTTTGAAGGGGACCAAAGAGGCACTCTGCTTGACATGTATGGGCAATCTATTCCAGAGTCTGCCTGGGAAGACATGATCGACAAACCACAATATAACCCTTACTCTACATAACATGTGTAGCAGTCTGATATCTCACTGGCTTGTTATCAGATATGATGACACTAACTATGGTGTACAACACATATGCACCTCTTAATGCATGACATATGTACAAAGGTTGACAGAGTTGTGGCTGGAAACATATACACAAGGCCAATATTGACATGTTGCTGTGATAAAATCTAACATTTACTGTTGTAACAGGTTTAGTCACAAAATATGTCCTATGAGGGTTATAAAGTTAGTAACTGTCCCGGCTTTCAACATCTACTGACTGCAATCCTCACACTACCTTCTGCATTTCACAGATACATGCACTGTGGGTAACACATAAAACCAAAGTTACCACACACTGCCCAGTCTGCAGATGACCCTACAGATGGGGAGTCCTCATAAACATAGAACTGAGATGACAGGTATTAATACATGTAGGACAGCCATATCCACACATACCCTGTTAAACCAACATTACTCCGAATGCAGTATAGCAGCACTTACAGTTTGTAGTCAGGTCAGGCACATCCCCCTCCTGTTTTGGCCTGTTTCCACAGTGTATGTTGTCAGAGGTAAATCCCCAATCTAGCTGAGATGCTGTTTGCCAAACAACAGATCAAGGTCCTGCTCACAGTGAATGCAAAGGCCCAACGCCAACATGATATTCCTAGATATTGGAGTGTGTTTCCATGCAATTGGCTATGGTAATGTTACCACAGCTGTTCCACATGCAATCAGCAAGGCGAGGGCTGCAGTTTGTGCAGAGGCCATCAGCTGATCATGAGCATCACTTAAAATGCACTTGCTGCTGATTAAGCAAAGCAGGTGCGGGTCTTCACATCCACCAGTGAGAGAATGAGAGAGGCAGACAGAGGCAATGAGAAGTCAGGTAGGGGTGGGAGAGTAAAACTTAAGCATGTTTGTGTCAAACACCTACCAGCACAGGGTATCAAACCCCTGACGACTATGTAGTGCTATCACAGTCCTATGCAGTTATTGGAGTCCTCAGAACATATATGTGATGGTGAGTGACATCTGCAACAGGGATATGGTAGCTATACAGTAGGTGAAGTACTCGTGCCTGTCCACATGAACAGGTGCCAGTGTCAACACAGCCACACTCTTACAGGGATGCACACACATTGACACACTTGGCAGGGCCAGGGATACAGCTCATCACTATTGAGATTGCCATAACACATTACTGTGCAGGTATCACATGCAAAACATGGGTCATATGGAAGTTATATGGGCAAAGGGTATGAGGAGGTGTCTGACATCAGACAACATGCTTCAGTATGCCACTGGGGGTTGTAGTGAGTGTGGATGTGATCATATGCATCATACAACACACACACTAACACACAGGGTGCCAGTACTGACATGCATAGGTGTATTTCTGCATGGGTATGTGGTGGTCAACTGTGCCAGATGGCTATACAAGGCCAGGTGATGGGTATACCTTGGCATCAGGCCACATGACAACGGTCTGCATTGTGGCTCAGGGCTGTGGTTTCTGCATTTGCCCACACAGGTGGGTATTGTATCCACCATCCAGTCACTTGGATGACTATTGAATGTGGCCAATGCTGTGCATCGCTTGCCATGTATGTGTTCCTTAGTCCATGATGTGGACGGTGTCTGGGATGTGCACACCTCCCACATGCATGTACAGTGACATGTGGAACTGTACCTGGGGTGATGGGCCCATGTTATGTGCACAGATTATCATCAGATATGCCAGTCTTGGCCACCTGTGGCTAGAACTGGTAATGGACAGCAGGTTAACCTTGCACCTACATTGATAGCATGCATAACGGCATTCCCTGGCGTCAGTGGCATCTGTCCATACAGGGCATGTTTTCAGGCATGGTATGTCCTTTGTGGGTCACATGTGATGGCACCACAGATGTTGCAGGTGTCCAGTGGGGAACATGGGGAAGGTACACTGTCTGCATGTATGTGCCTATTGGACAGATAGACAGAGTGCCATGCCCTCTGTAGGCCACTGAAATCACTCCATAGTTACTATCAGTGGCTGATATGCAGTGTACTACATACATATTGGCTGTTGCCTAAGCGTGTGTGTGTGTGTGTGTGTGTGTGTGTGTGTGTGTGTGTGTGTGTGTGTGTGTGTGTGTGTGTGTGTGTGTATGAGACATGGGTTGAGAGTATGCTCTGGGTAATACTGGGGTTACTAACTGTGGCTACCTGGCCTTGATGTCACATAGTATGGGTATGGATTTGCACCCCAGCCTCTCGACTATTAACCATCTGCTATCCATGTACAGTGGGCATTGTGATATAAACTGGGGCCACCATATAAGAAATTTGCAAAATCTGCTCCACATTGGGCCCAGGTGTCACACACTCACCCCCACACAGGATAGGAGTTACACACACACACACACACACACACACACCTCTCATGTCAGGGAGTAGAACCCCTACCTAATTAGTTTATTACACTACAGCACTATGCAGTTTTAGCACACGCTACAGAGATTACTGGAGTACCTCTTCTCCAAAGGTGTATTTCACAAAGAATGACATCAGCAGGATTGCCAAAGTAGGGCATTTGACATGTACTGAGTATGACTAGCCCAAAATGCATTGCTCCCTACACAGACATTGAAACACACACAAAACATCCACAACTGAAATGCGTGGGTATAGAACCCCTAACACAGGTCTATATCACACTACAGCAGTACACAGTTATGGCACGTGCTACAGAGATTACTGGGCTACATTCTTCCCAGAGGTGTATTTCTTGGTGGATGACATCAGCAGCCTTGCCAAAGTAGAGCATACGAATTGTATGGAGTGTGACTATCCTAAAAAGCATTGCTCTCTACACAGACAGAGTCAGACACACACACACACACACACACACACACACACACACACACACTTGCCAAGGCAGGGATTAGAACACCTACCTAACCAATTTATCATACTACAGCAGTACATAGCATGTGCCATAACTGTGTACTGCTGTGTACTACAACAGTACACAGTTATGGCACACGCTATGGAGATTACTTGGATAAAACCTCCCAAAAGGTGTATTTATAGGTGGATGACATCAACAGCCTTACCAAAGTAGAGCATTTCAATTGTAGAGAGTGTGACTACCCTAAAAAGCATTGCTCTCTACACAGACACACATGTAAACACACACAGTTGCCAAGGCTGTGGTTAGAACTCCTAACTAACTATTTTATCACACTACAGCAGTATGCAGTTATGGGATACGCCACAAAGATTACTGGGATATAACTTTCCCAGAGTTGTATTTCTAGGTGGATGACATCAGCAGCCTTACCAAAATAGAGCATTTAAATTGTAGGGGGTGTGACAACCCTAAAAAGCATTGCTTTCTACACAGACAGACACACAGACATACACAGTTGCCAAGGCTGAGGATAGCTCTCCTACCTAACTATTTTATCACACTATAGCAGTACACAGTTATGGGACATGCCACTGAGCTTACTGGGATACGACATTCCCAGAGTTGTAGTTCTACGTGGATGACATCAGCAGCCTTCCCAAAGTAGAGCATTTCAATTGTAGGGAGTGTGACCACACTTAAAAGCATTGCTCTCATCACAGACAGAGATGGACAGACACACACACAAACACACACACACACACTTGCCAAGGCTGGGGTTCTAACTCCTACCTAACTAGTTTATCACACCCCAACAGTACACAGTTATGAGACATGCCACAGAGATTACTGTGCTAAAGCTCTCCCAAAGGTGTATTTCACATTGGATGACCTCAGCATGCTTGTCATAGTGGGGTTATGGGGAGGGCAGTGTGTGTGCATGGGCCATAACCCATTCATCTAGGGGTTGACACGCCACATGCGGGCACAACCTGGGTCATATTTCACAGGTACATGTATACAGCTGCTAGATGACTACTTCTTTGAACAGTCATGTTGCACAGCTGGAACGTGCACCACATACTCTGTAATGCTGACAGATACTGGTGGCTAGTATCTGCAGTGAGTGACATCTGACCCTCATGTGGTTGTGGCCCTTTGGCTGTGTGCTGGGTGGGAAAGGCCTGGATGGCTCCTTGTCATAGTCACCCTCTTCCACACATCTATATACGTCTACCTTTGACTTATTATAGTGTGTTGTCCTTACATACATGCCTGTATTCTTATCCACTGTGTGTGCAAAGCATGAGTGGTGCATACTAAGGAGTGTCTGCACTAACATCTGTGGCTGCCAGATATGTCTGGTCCACTGGTGTTTGCAGACATGACCTTCATGTGTTTAAGTGTGTGAGCATGCCCAGTATGACCTTTCTGTATGTTGTTGACTGATATTGCCTTCATTTCTCTAAGTCTGTGGGCATGCCCAGTATGGCCATCTGTAGTGAATGTGTGGATCGAGTCCAGGTAGCCTGTACTGCAGTGCTGACCTTTGTGTTGTACACCTACAGGTAGCATGCTGTCTCTGCAGAGCATCCGTCAATCATTTGGCATTGACTGTTACTACATTTCTGCATAGGATGGGGGGGGCACACCTGACTATTTCTACATTTCTACACAGGATTAGGGGGGCACACCTGACTATTACTATATTTCTACGTAGGATGGGGGGCACACCTGACTATTTCTACATTTCTACACAGGATTGGGGGGAGCACACCTGACTGTTGCTACATTTATACACAGGATTGGGGGGGCACACCTGACTGTGACTACATTTCTACGTAGGATGGGAGGCACACCTGACACTTGTACACATTTGCTAGGACTGTACTGGTGTGTCGGATACTCCATTTCAGTCTGTAGGCTTACCTATCATGCTGACTAGAAGCATACCAGTGTACTACAAATCTTAACTTTTAATTACCTACATATTAGTTTCTGACTTCCTACCATTCAGAACTGACATCCCACTGCCTGACCTGCTGTAGTCTGTCTTTGTAGGCTGGGGGGGATGGTTACCCATAGATCTCATTCAGAGGCAATAGCACAGCCTTTGTTTGCATTTGTCTACACCTATCCTGCTGGTTATGACTGTTGTTGGGTATGTGATCCCCCCCTGACTGACGTGTGAGTCACTTACCTTGTGGGTGTCCTAGTATTGAGGGTGGTGCTGCAGGGCTGCCTATGTTGGCTGCACATAGTACACTCCCTGCACATGGTCAAGCATAGGTAGTGTAATGTTTGGCATCCCGTTTACTGTATGTGAGAGGTGTTATTCCCTGGGTCCCTCCTGTGTCAGTGTATGTGCTATGCATTTCCTCTTTGCTAAGGCCAGGGCATACTAGGCATGCCTCCTTCTGCCTACTGGAGCAGAATCAGGTCGTTCCTCCTCTGAGTCACTCTGTGCCTGTGCAGGCCTTGGCAATGGTGGGGGGCTGTGTGGCCCTGCACCATGCTGTTCCTGCTGCAGCTGTTTCCGCAGGATCATGTTGTGTAGCATGCACTTACAAGGACAGTCTGGGTACATATAGCTGGTGAGTACTTTAAGGCTCCACTGGATGTGTCCAGGCACCGGAACTGTGACTCGAGCATCCCAAACACATGCTCTACTATAATTCTGGTCTGTCCATGTGCCTCATTATGGAATTCTTGTTCAGGTGTGTGTGCATTTCTGATAGGTGTCATCAGCCACGACTCCGGTGCGTATCCAGCATCCCCCACTAGGTAACTGTCAGGGATGTCCCCATTGGCAAATCTCTGTTACAGCTGCGTCAGATGCCAGATGTGGGAATCATGATAGCTTCCAGGGCAGCCAGCACACACATTCATTATTATGCCCTGGGCATCACACACGACCTGGCAGTTGATAGAGGGGAAGCCCTTGCAGTTGATGTAGACCCTACCCTGCTCACTGGGTGGTGCTTTGATGTGTATGTGCGTGCAGTCTATAATACCCACTACCTCTGGGTATTCTGCTATTTGGTGGAGCAGTTGCATATTGCTGGCCAACGCCTCACAGGTGTTGGGGAAATATACGTGCTCACCAAAATGTGCTGACATGGCATCAAGGAACTGGTGGAGTACCCTGGATGCTGATGCCTGAGAAATCCCCATCATATCCCCATTTGGCCTTTGGAAGGTACCTATAGCTAGTATTCATAGGCCTACACATACCTTGGTATCCACTGGGATGGGTTCCCCTCTGTTAGTTCTGTGTATCAGGCGTGGCCAGCACAGCTCAACAATTTGCTGTAGGAGGTCCCTGTCCACCCTACAGTGCTCCACTATCTCCAGCTCATGTAGCCCCTGGCAGGTTACCCTGAGTCTGTGCATTCTTCTCCATCTCCTCACTGTGGGTTGGTCGACAGCATTCACATATTCACCACCCTCAGCTTCTTCCACAAGTTGTTGTATGATAGCTATTGCAGCCCCTATAATTTTGCTGTTGTCAATGTTAAAAGTTCCCCGCTTGTTTACTCCGGTGGTGTAGAGTGTGGGGAAAAAACAGAGGGGAAGGTGTTTGCATAGTTTATGGTAGTATTCTGGGCTGGGCTCATCTGCTGCCTGTGTAATTGGCTGATTCTGATACATTTCACCTGCCAGCTATGCTAGTTCTCCTTAATTAACTTCTTACTGCTGTTTTCCCTTCCATTGCCTTCCTGTTTAAGCCCGGGGTGCACCGCACAAACAGCGTGCACAAATGTGCACACTGCTGCTATTTCCTGGTTTAACATATTTTTTCTGCCTTTAAAACCCGGTGTGTGGCGTTCACACCGGCTTAGGCAATGTAAAGAGTGCTAGGTAGGTTTAGACACACCCCCTAGCTTAGCTGTGCTAAGCTAAGAGCAAACCCGAGCCACAGGGCTCCAATCTGCTTACAGTATGCCTGACACACATCCCCATGATGTCACCTAACTCCTAGGCTTGCACCAAGCTATTCCTACTCTTACACTGTTGGGACCTGACTCACATGCTGGGGAAAACTGGGATTCACTATCCTTCCCCTCATTTGCATAGGATTGCCTGCTAATGCATAGTTACATGTCTCACACTGAGCCTCCCCTTTTAGCAATCAGTACTCACTGGCCATGTTGTCTTCTACCTGCCATTGACTTGGATGGCAGAATACGGATTTTAGTTAGAATGCTTAATTTAGGTTCATTTTGTTATTTTCCCCCTATCCCATTTGCGCGCCGCTGCCCTTCGCTTAAACAGCCGAGATCGGCTAAAAAAAAATAAAAGTTAATTTTTTTGTATTTTTTTTTAATGTTTGCAAAGCCAATGGCCTTATACTTGGCCATTGTCATGCTAACTACATGATATGCAGCCTTTATTTGGAGCTGACACAGCTCCGTTTTGGATTTTGCAGAAATGTCCTCGGTTACTAATCGAGTACATTTCTGCAGATAGCACTAGTCCTGCATGGACGATTGCAAGCTTCTTGAATTGCAAAATAACCTCTTTTTCATGGATTTCTCCTGAAAATTAGGTTATTTGCATAGAAGGACTTAGTCCATGCAGGATTAGTGCAGGAGCACTCATGCACGCCCCTGCAGGTTGTTCCTGGATCGCACGGCAGACATATTGTCTGTTTGAGCTCCTGTACCAG
>NC_056737.1:1387807835-1387815335 GCF_019279795.1 Protopterus annectens
AAGAGGTTCTCCAGTTTGATTCTCAGTTGGGGTGCCTACTGTGCAGAGTCTGCATGTCTTCAGTGGGTTCACTTGGGTTTCCTCCCATATTCCAAAGACATACATCTGGAACATTTCTCCCCAAGCCTCCACTGAAAATAGGCTGTGTCCTACTCAGACTTTCCTGGCCAACACATATTAAGTAACTAGATATGTAGATATTTTTATCCTGTTTCATAGGTTCATTGGTAAATATTTGGCTAGCTGCCATTGCAAGTCATTTTAAGCCTAGTCAGTTTCCCTGTTTGTAGTCAAAATAACCTATCCCATTTCATTATAGATTGGCCTTACCCATCCCATGGTTGACAATTATATATTACCCTTAAAAGATCATATCATAGATACTTTGAGGGGACCCATGCTTGGGATAAAGTATTTAGAGGGTGATTATTTTTATAAGTATTACAGGGGCAGTCCTAGGGTAAATTTTCTGGTCCCCATCCATTGATCCATGTTTTGCTTGAATATGAACAAGGATGAACTTTGTTTAGTGTGGATGGGTAATCTGTTTCAGAGCAGCGGTATTGTCTACGAGGTATACCTATCCCTCCAAACTGATCTGTTCGTGTTGTAAAAGGGGTTTAAATCCCTAGACTGAGTATTTCTGATGCCATTTGATTTGCTGTTGTGTAGTAAATCCATCAGTATTGGGTCAGAGAATGCCTTGTATTCCAGTCAGACGTCTTCACTTGGAAGTCTGTAGGATACCAAGTATAGTGACAGAGCTTTGAGTCAGTTCTTGTAGGACATATAATTTAGGGTTTGAATCCCTTTAGTAAGGTATTCTTGTCATTCCAATTCTGGCATGTGTCTGCGCAGATATATGCCAAAGAGGACATTATATTCAATGACTGGCCTAGTGAGGGTTGAATAAAGGGGAACAATAACATCCCTAGATCTAGACACCATCCATTTGTTTATAAGTTGTGCAATACAGAAAGACTTTCTTGCAATAGACACATGTTGGTCAAAAGTTAGATTACTATCTGCATAAGTTCCCAAATCCTGATCAACTGGGTCAATGCTTAGGGACATATTGTCAATGTGGTAGTTCTCTGGGACAATGACTTTCCAAAAGATTCAATAATGCATTTTTTGACTTTTAGTTTCAGTCCATGTTTTGGCAGTAGTTATTTATTTGGGGCAAACTTTCCTACAGAATGGTAGAGTCATTTGAAGATTCAACGACAATTATTTTTTTTTCCTTCAGCTTTTCCCGGTTAGGGTTCACCACAGAGGAACTCTGGTCCGCTAATGATTGGTAGACGATTTTTATAGGTTCATAGGTTCATAGGTTGGTACTAGGCTATCGGCCCTAGGGCCTATACAAGCCTAGCCATAACAATTCCCTGGATATTTCTTCGCACAATATTTACTTCTCTGGACCCCTGTCTAGCAGGGCGACTGACATGATCCTCGGGGTGAATTTCCTATCTCCCATCCAATCATCAAGGTTCCTTTTGAAGAGAGCCAATGGGCAGTCTATTCCACAGTATGGGGAGTCTCTGGGCCAGGTACCTATCCCTACAGCATGTTTTGTTCATTGTGATGACAAGGTTTAGATCCCTGGAGTGTGTGGCTCTGAGAGATTGGGATTTCTTTAAGTGGAGCATGTCCAACAGCTCAGGCTTTGACATGGCCTTGTATGTTAAGAAGAGACTGCACACCTCTCATGTCAGGGAGTAGAACCCCTACCTAATTAGTTTATTACACTACAGCACTTTGCAGTTTTAGCACACGCTACAGAGATTACTGGAGTACCTCTTCTCCAAATGTGTATTTCACAATGAATGACATCAGCAGGATTGCCAAAGTAGGGCATTTGACATGTACTGAGTATGACTAGCCCAAAATGCATTGCTCCCTACACAGACATTGAAACACACACAAAACATCCACAACTGAAATGCGTGGGTATAGAACCCCTAACACAGGTCTATATCACACTACAGCAGTACACAGTTATGGCACGTGCTACAGAGATTACTGGGCTACATTCTTCCCAGAGGTGTATTTCTTGGTGGATGACATCAGCAGCCTTGCCAAAGTAGAGCATACGAATTGTATGGAGTGTGACTATCCTAAAAAGCATTGCTCTCTACACAGACAGAGTCACACACACACACACACACACACACACACACACACACACACACACACACACACACACACACACACACACACACTTGCCAAGTCAGGGATTAGAACACCTACCTAACCAATTTATCATACTACAGCAGTACATAGCATGTGCCATAATCAGGTACTGCTGTGTACTACAACAGTACACAGTTATGGCACACGCTATGGAGATTACTTGGATAAAACCTCCCAAAAGGTGTATTTATAGGTGGATGACATCAACAGCCTTACCAAAGTAGAGCATTTCAATTGTAGGGAGTGTGACTACCCTAAAAAGCATTGCTCTCTACACAGACACACATGTAAACACACACAGTTGCCAAGGCTGTGGTTAGAACTCCTAACTAACTATTTTATCACACTACAGCAGTACACAGTTATGGGATACGCCACAAAGATTACTGGGATATAACTTTCCCAGAGTTGTATTTCTAGGTGGATGACATCAGTAGCCTTACCAAAATAGAGCATTTAAATTGTAGGGGGTGTGACAACCCTAAAAAGCATTGCTTTCTACACAGACAGACAAACAGACATACACAGTTGCCAAGGCTGAGGATAGCACTCCTACCTAACTATTTTATCACACTACAGCAGTACACAGTTATGGGACATGCCACTGAGCTTACTAGGATACGACATTCCCAGAGTTGTAGTTCTAGGTGGATGACATCAGCAGCCTTCCCAAAGTAGAGCATTTCAATTGTAGGGAGTGTGACCACATGTAAAAGCATTGCTCTCATCACAGACAGAGATGGACAGACACACACACAAACACACACACACACTTGCCAAGGCTGGGGTTCTAACTCCTACCTAACTAGTTTATCACACCCCAACAGTACACAGTTATGAGACATGCCACAGAGATTACTGTGCTAAAGCTCTCCCAAAGGTGTATTTCACATTGGATGACCTCAGCATGCTTGTCATAGTGGGGTTATGGGGAGGGCAATGTGTGTGCATGGGCCATAACCCATTCATCTAGGGGTTGACACGCCACATGCGGGCACAACCTGGGTCATATTTCACAGGTACATGTATACAGCTGCTAGATGACTACTTCTTTGAACAGTCATGTTGCACAGCTGGAACATGCACCACATACTCTGTAATGCTGACAGATACTGGTGGCTAGTATCTGCAGTGAGTGACATCTGACCCTCATGTGGTTGTGGCCCTTTGGCTGTGTGCTGGGTGGGAAAGGCCTGGATGGCTCCTTGTCATAGTCACCCTCTTCCACACATCTATATACGTCTACCTTTGACTTATTATAGTGTGTTGTCCTTACATGCATGCCTGTATTCTTATCCACTGTGTGTGCAAAGCATGAGTGGTGCATACTAAGGAGTGTCTGCACTAACATCTGTGGCTGCCAGATATGTCTGGTCCACTGGTGTTTGCAGACATGACCTTCATGTGTTTTAAGTGTGTGAGCATGCCCAGTATGACCTTTCTGTATGTTGTTGACTGATATTGCCTTCATTTCTCTAAGTCTGTGGGCATGCCCAGTATGGCCATCTGTAGTGAATGTGTGGATCGAGTCCAGGTAGCCTGTACTGCAGTGCTGACCTTTGTGTTGTACACCTACAGGTAGCATGCTGTCTCTGCAGAGCATCCACAATCATTTGGCATTGACTGTTACTACATTTCTACATAGGATGGGGGGGGGCACACCTGACTATTTCTATATTTCTACACAGGATTGGGGGGCACACCTGACTATTACTATATTTCTACGTAGGATGGGGGGCCCACCTGACTATTTCTACATTTCTACACAGGATTGGGGGGAGCACACCTGACTGTTGCTACATTTATACACAGGATTGGGGGGGCACACCTGACTGTGACTACATTTCTACGTAGGATGGGGGGCACACCTGACACTTGTACACATTTGCTAGGACTGTACTGGTGTGTCGGGTACTCCATTTCAGTCTGTAGGCTTACCTATCATGCTGACTAGAAGCATACCAATGTACTACAAATCTTAACTTTTAATTACCTACATATTAGTTTCTGACTTCCTACCATTCAGAACTGACATCCCACTGTCTGACCTGCTGTAGTCTGTCTTTGTAGGCTGGGGGGGATGGTTACCCATAGATCTCATTCAGAGGCAATAGCACAGCCTTTGTTTGCATTTGTCTACACCTATCCTGCTGGTTATGACTGTTGTTGGGTATGTGATCCCCCCCTGACTGACGTGTGAGTCACTTACCTTGTGGGTGTCCTAGTATTGAGGGTGGTGCTGCAGGGCAGCCTATGTCGGCTGCACATAGTACACTCATTGCACATGGTCAAGCATAGGTAGTGTAATGTTTGGCATCCCGTTTACTGTATGTGAGAGGTGTTATTCCCTGGGTCCCTCCTGTGTCAGTGTATGTGCTATGCATTTCCTCTTTGCTAAGGCCAGGGCATACTGGGCATGCCTCCTTCTGCCTACTGGAGCAGAATCAGGTTGTTCCTCCTCTGAGTCACTCTGTGCCTGTGCAGGCCTTGGCAATGGTGGGGGGCTGTGTGGCCCTGCACCATGCTGTTCCTGCTGCAGCTGTTTCCGCAGGATCATGTTGTGTAGCATGCACTTACAAGGACAGTCTGGGTACATATAGCTGGTGAGTACTTTAAGGCTCCACCGGATGTGTCCAGGCACCGGAACTGTGACTCGAGCATCCCAAACACATGCTCTACTATAATTCTGGTCTGTCCATGTGCCTCATTATGGAATTCTTGTTCAGGTGTGTGTGCATTTCTGATAGGTGTCATCAGCCACGACTCCAGTGTGTATCCAGCACCCCCCACCAGGTAACTGTCAGGGATGTCCCCATTGGCAAATCTCTGGTACAGCTGCGTCAGATGCCAGATGTGGGAATCATGATAGCTTCCAGGGCAGCCAGCACACACATTCATTATTATGCCCTGGGCATCACACACGACCTGGCAGTTGATAGAGGGGAAGCCCTTGCAGTTGATGTAGACCCTACCCTGCTCACTGGGTGGTGCTTTGATGTGTATGTGCGTGCAGTCTATAGTACCCACTACCTCTGGGTATTCTGCTATTTGGTGGAGCAGTTGCATATTGCTGGCCAACGCCTCACAGGTGTTGGGGAAATATACGTGCTCACCAAAATGTGCTGACATGGCATCAAGGAACTGGTGGAGTACCCTGGATGCTAATGCCTGAGAAATCCCCATCATATCCCCATTTGGCCTTTGGAAGGTACCTATAGCTAGTATTCATAGGCCTACACATACCTTGGTATCCACTGGGATGGGTTCCCCTCTGTTAGTTCTGTGTATCAGGCGTGGCCAGCACAGCTCAACAATTTGCTGTAGGAGGTCCGTGTCCACCCTACAGTGCTCCACTATCTCCAGCTCATGTAGCCCCTGGCAGGTTACCCTGAGTCTGTGCATTCTTCTCCATCTCCTCACTGTGGGTTGGTCGACAGCATTCACATATTCACCACCCTCAGCTTCTTCCACAAGTTGTTGTATGATAGCTATTGCAGCCCCTATAATTTTGCTGTTGTCAATGTTAAAAGTTCCCCGCTTGTTTACTCCAGTGGTGTAGAGTGTGGGGAAAAAACAGAGGGGAAGGTGTTTGCATAGTTTATGGTAGTATTCTGGGCTGGGCTCATCTGCTGCCTGTGTAATTGGCTGATTCTGATACATTTCACCTGCCAGCTATGCTAGTTCTCCTTAATTAACTTCTTACTGCTGTTTTCCCTTCCATTGCCTTCCTGTTTAAGCCCGGGTGCATCAAGACAAACAGCGTGCACAAATGTGAACACAGCTGCTATTTACTGGTTTAACATATTTTTCTGCCTTTAAAACCCGGTGTGTGGCGTTCACACCGGCTTAGGCAATGTAAAGAGTGCTAGGCAGGTTTAGACACACACCCTAGCTTAGCTGTGCTAAGCTAGGAGCAAATCTGAGCCACAGGGCTCCATTCTGCTTACAGTATGCCTGACACACATCCCCATGATGTCACCTAACTCCTAGGCTTGCACCAAGCTATTCCTACTCTTACACTGTTGGGACCTGACTCACATGCTGGGGAAAACTGGGATTCACTATCCTTCCCCTCATTTGCATAGGATTGCCTGCTAATGCATAGTTACATGTCTCACACTGAGCCTCCCCTTTTAGCAATCAGTACTCACTGGCCATGTTGTCTTCTACCTGCCATTGACTTGAATGGCAGAATACGGATTTTAGTTAGAATGCTTAATTTAGGTTAATTTTTTTATTTCCCCCCTATCCCATTTGCGTGCCGCTGCCCTTCGCTTAAACAGCCGAGATCGGCTAAAAAAAAAATAAAAGTTAATTTTTTTGTATTTTTTTTTAATGTTTGCAAAGCCAATGGCCTTATACTTGGCCATTGTCATGCTAACTACATGATATGCAGCCTTTATTTGGAGCTGACACAGCTCCGTTTTGGATTTTGCAGAAATGTCCTCGGTTACTAATCGAGTACATTTCTGCAGATAGCACTAGTCCTGCATGGACGATTGCAAGCTTCTTGAATTGCAAAATCACCTCTTTTTCATGGATTTCTCCTGCAAATTAGGTTATTTGCATAGAAGGACTTAGTCCATGCAGGATTAGTGCAGGAGCACTCATGCACGCCCCTGCAGGTTGTTCCTGGATCGCACGGCAGACATATTGTCTGTTTGAGCTCCTGTACCAGGGGCATATGGTCGAATATTTAAAAGTTCAAACATGGGAAAAAAAAAAACGACATGTTTCTAGCAGGGGGCAAGCCCCCCTGCACCCCCTGCTATTTAAATATACCAACTCCGAGATCGCACTACATTGCAGAAAAGTGAAATCTTCCTGTTCCCTGCTGTATGGAGATCTCCTTTCAGACCATTCGAACTTTTAAAAGTTCGATCATATGGTCTCGGCCATATGAAAGTCGATCTTTTAAAAGTTCGATGATCTGAAGAGGACCCACACCTATATATCTATGTGTCTGTGTGTCTGCTTCAAATTACTGAAATCACACTTACCTGAAAGCGAAATCACCAAGATGACGTTGCCAAAACCTGAGTTTAAAGAATAACCAGATTGCTGAAACTTTACCCAGGGTAAATATCCAATCATCCAACATGGAGACATTTGCCATTTTCCCCACTGTAGTGTGATCTCGGAATTGGTATATTTGGTTAGGGGGTGTGGGGGCATAGACTCCCACCTGGATGGGTTGGAGATAGTGTGGTGTCTTTCTTTCTGAAATGTTGGATGAGTGGATACTTACCTTGGGTATCAGGAAATCCGATCATTCGTTAAACTCAGGTATCAGCAATGTCATCT